>NW_027658419.1:0-174934 GCF_041902795.1 Electrophorus electricus
TTCCATATGGCTCCAAAATCATTAACAGTTTTGTCTGCAGCTAGTTTGCATGCTTCCATCAGTGCTACTAGTTCAGCAGCCTGCGCTGAATAGGAGGATGGTAATACTTCTGTTTTAAATATTTCATGATCTGTTACTACCGCGTATGCTTCCCTATTGACCCCTGTGTCGTCCCTGCATGCTGACCCATCCACATAGAGGCATAGGTCTGGGTTACTTATGGCTTCTTCAAAGAGATCAACCCGCGGTATATATACTTCAGCTAAGACTGCTGTGCAGTCTTGTGGATCTCCATCCTCCTCCGTAGGAAGGAGTGTAGCTGGGTTCAGTGTTATACACCTTTTGACAGTTATATTAGGCATATCTAAGAGGGTGGTGTGGTATCTCAGCTACCACTGGGCTGATAAATGTGACACTCTTTGGTCCTGCAGTATTCGGTGTAATGCGTGTGGGACTAAAACAGTAAGAGGGGAGTATGCCACTATGGTTTAGGTAGCGAAATTATGGCTTGTGCTCGGTTTTGAGACAGCTTGTGTGTATTTCCCCCTTTAATGATATGCCCCAAGAACGTCACTTCCTCCTTACAATTCTGTAATTTTGCTCTACTAGGTCAGTTACATGTATGTTACATCTGAAATATTTCCATGAGCTTTTATGCAACATACTAAACAAAGGTTAGGAACAGGCTAAGTCAAATCAGGCTAACTCTCAGCAGGTCAAAAGTACGTTAACGTTTACACAAAGGACTTATATACGCAAACAATAACAACACAATGAAGGGCAGCCGTGAAACACAAGGGAGCATGGCCACACGGATGAACACACACACACACACACACACACAAGCAAACACACACGGGGAGACCTTTGGGGGGGGGGGGGCATACCGTGACAAGAATATGTTCACACATGGTCGCTCGCTCGCTCTCTCTCTCTCTCTCTCCCTCCCCATCCTTTCAGCCTTTGGGTTTCAATAATACCCCCAGGGCAGACAGAGCCACTATTCAAGCAATGTAATATTCTGTAATATTCTACTCTGGCTCCTCCTACCTCTGCAATGACATCCTCAGCTTTTATTTCAGTGGGTGGCGTGTGATGTCATCATGCAGCCGCATCAATTAAGCGATTATGATGTAGTCAAAGAACAGATTTTTCAAATGAACAATTTCTGTGACCCATTTTTAGACTTCAGATCACAGATAACGGGTACACTAAATTTATTATGGGTCAGTGCGGTAGTTACAATTGCAATCCAAGACGCAAGGAACATGTTCCTACTGAGAAATATGAAAAGGAAAAGCACGGGATATTTGGTAAATATGGGAAAAAGAAAAACGAAAAAACACGAGCCCAGATCCCTGCCAGAATAGAGGATGACTTCTTGGATGAACTGTGTGTGTGTGTGTGTTTGTCTGAGAGAGAGAGATCTACGTAGAAGTGTTCTAAGTATCTATACAACGCTAATAAGACATTTTCTGTTACTTTTTAAACAGATACTAGAACAAAGAATTTAATCAAGAAGGACTTCTCTACTGAGAGAACTCAATCAGCCATAGTAAGTAAAGTAGAACCAAGACAAATGATTTAAAGCCATACTGTGGCAATGGACAAAAGCCACAAAAAATGGAAAAACAGCTATGGTGAACAGTGATGCTAATTGAATGCTTGTACTTAAGTACACTGAAATATCTCTGAATATAAATTACAAATGCATTTCAACAAATGTTCGAGAAATTAATTAAAAACACTAATGTAAATGTATTTAGAATATATTTAGGACACATACATTTAGCATATGCAATCTTTGTCAGTTACAGGAAAAAAAAATACTGTTGGTGGGTTTTTTGTTTGTTTGTTTTACATTCTCCTTACTATAGAATTAACAGTCGACTGTTCGGTGACTTTGCATGCTGAGTTGTAACACTGATTATTAGTATAATTGTGGCAAGAATCAAAATCAACACTAGCTAAAATGACTGAATGCATTGGAATTTATTATTCCAATAGTACAATTTGAATGGGTCTACGGTACCTTAGTGTGTCAGGTCCTGTTATTTCTGCTGAACATTTGATGTTTGGGGGCACATTTTTACATCATTAGGCCTGCAGGCTATGTGATTACGGCTATGCGATAAAAATTGTATTTGTTTCCTTTCCAGTCCAATACAAATTATAAATTACAAATGTATCAAAATGTAATTAAAGTCATATTTCAATTAAATGTATTTAAATACTGTTCAACAATATTTCTACTCATATGTACAGGTGGAACCTAAAGATATGAATGTCAGTGAGAGGGATAAATGCATTGAGGACCTGGAAGCCGTGTTTGCTAAAGTGAGAAAGTCTGCAGTGGAGCAGAGCAATCCTAACGCTTGTTTTCCATAAATTCTCACAATGCTATGAACTATGCATTTCAAGTAGATGTAATTAAATATTGCTTAACACTGTTTCTCTTCATAGTTGGAGGTGAAATTGAATTCTTTTATAAAGATGGAATATGGTTCCTGTCAACATGATATGGGCCAACTGATTGAGGAGATGGAATCCACAGTTGCTAGAGTGAGAAAGTCTGCAATGGAGCAGAGCAATCCTAACACTTGTTTTCCATAAATACTAACAATGCAATTAAATATGCATTTCAAGTAGATGTAATTAAATATTGCTCAACACGGTATTTGTGTCTGCAGGCGGCCAAACTGTTAGGATTAGAAGCCGTACTTGCTCGGGAGGATATGGCTGCATAACCTCTGATGACAGCAATAAAGAGCATTAAAAATACTCTGACATTTTTCAGTCTAATCCCTGCCTATGTTGTCTGCAACACAGTCAATTATACCATGGATAGTAATTATATCTTTTTTTTTTTTTGTCTCACAAACATTCTGAATGTAACATTTCCTACAACTTTAAAAATACAATCACCATACTTGGCACCCACACTATTTTTTCCCTTCATGTCCACTTACATCTATGTGACTTAACAATCACAATTCATTTTTAGACAACCAATTTCCAACCTCTATATATATATCGCTCAGAATTCAACAGACACCTGACTCAAGTATTTTTATTTTAATTTCCTCCATGTTGTTTATAATAGGCCTACAGTAAGAAATCCTTTTAAAGGTGATCGCCATTTCTACCACTGTATACTGTTGAAGCATACAAGTTTTTATTCAGTGAGAGATATGTCATTTATGGGGATTAGGTACAGCGTGTTTTGTTCAGGACATTCACGACGATATATGTTCTAAATGGGATTGTAAAATAACTAGCTAGCTAGCCATGTATTTAGACAGAACCTGAATTGTGTTACATGGGGATTTTTATCCTATGTTTTTAAGGCTGCATTATGTACAGCCTAGCATAAATAAATACGCAAGAATGCAGAGCACAAATAGTCCATAGTTTATTTTCCCTTCTATATAAGCCCGCAGGTTCATAGGTGACTAGCTTTTATAATGTCATGTGTAATTTGAGCATAATGGTGGAAACTTCAAAGAACAATATGGAAAAAAAGGAGGGTTGTTTACATAATTGCCCTTGAAAAAGTTTATAAGAATTAAACTCTTGTGTACCCCTCAGACATTCTCCAGAGGGTCCCTCAAAAGCATGTTTATATTTAAGTTGCAATAAAGGACAGGACCAGCTATTCTCTTCAACTAATTCTGATATCAAGTGGAAACAAGTTGTCAGGTTCTGGTCCGCACCCAACCAGGAACGCACACACAGACACGTACACACATATCCGCACAAATCACCTACCACGACCACTGCTCGGTTCACAATCACACACTTATCAACCATCACGATCACCTGCTTCTAATTAACTCTCTCCCTATTTAAACCCCTCATGTACCATCCTCCAGTGTTTCCCATTTAGCATACTGTGGACTAAAGCTGAGCCTGTCTTCATGAGCTTCCCCACATCTGTGTTTTTAAAACTTTTTGGCAGTGCTTTGTGTGACTAATATCCTGCCTTTTTATCCCTCACCCATGTCTTGCTCAGGTGTCAATATGTCACATAACTAAATTAGTGTTCTATTATTTTCTTAGTTTGTACAAGAAGTACAAATATGTAGCTATCTAACATTTATAATGTGTATTGTTTCTTATTTTGTTAACATTAAAATGTAAAACCAAGTGAAAACATTTAAATGTAAAAACAGGTTTGACACTGCTTTGGATCTAGTGAAAATACTAGAAGCTGTCAACACCATGACCTGAGCAGTCTGCATTTAACACATAGAGAGAGAGAGACAGAGACGATGTACGACAACAACCAAAGGTATTCAGATCTTAAGGGAATCCTTTCACTTAGTCTTCAATTATGCACTCCATAGATGTCATGAGGGACAGCCTCACAAGAAAGGAGGCCTGGTGCATGGCATGCAGTGGTGCCTATCATGCGAACACAGAGAGAGACAGAGACAAGGTAGCAGACAACAACCAAACGTGTTCAACTGCTGTCAGGTCTTTCTCAGTAAACTTCAGAGAATGAAGTACAGGGCAAGCACTTGAACATGCACATGTTCTTCCCTGGATACAGACACTTTGCCTCAAAGACAGTTGCCTCACAGGTTTGTTCCAAAATGACTTCCCTTGTCCCTTATTCCCTTATGCAACAGGAATTGAAAAGAAAGGTGTGAGCAAGTACACCCTCCACTGACAAGCTCCTGTTGTTTGAGTGTGAATGGATTCTGTGACTTGAACAAGTCTGCTCCTTCTCTCATCCAATATAGAAATTGCTCACCGAACTACAATGAGTGAACAAGGTCTAATGAACTTGCTGTGAGAATGATCTCAGTAATTAACTCAAAAAGGATAGGCTCAGAAGTGATTTTTTTTTTTTTTAAGTAGGAAGGATTTTGATATTTCAAGCTTGCCAGCAGAACTAGCTAGCCTAACCTGGGATGACAGCCAATGCACAGCATCACAGCTGGGGGAAACGGATGTGAAATGTCAGTTTAATCGGCAAGGCTCAAGGCAACAGGGTCCTGTCCCTTGACTTAGGTTGATCTAGAGGTATTTCAAGAAACTTATCAAGCGCACTTTAGTGGCAAAGAACAATATTTTCACTTGAACAGGGACCACAGATTAAAAGTCTGATGCTCTACTGACTGAGCTATTCAGGAGAGAAGCAATATCAGAAACATTACAAGTGCAATGTACATGTATGCAAAGAAAATTGAGTTCATGTGTATCGCATTAAGATGTCAATCTGCCTATGGAACATAACACCTCTTACGAGGCTCGATTTTTGCTCTCAAGCTGCGATGGTTTTGTCATGTTGTCTAAGAGAAGAGGCTTTGGTCGGTGGAGTGAGTCTTTGATAACTAAGATTGTAACTAAGATTGAAACTGCTCACCGCACTACATCGAGTACACAAGGTGTAATGAACTTGCTATGAGAATGATCTCAGTAAGTAACTCAAAAAGGATAGGCTCATCATGATGCATTAGCTAACAATCGGCACTCATACACAAGTGTGAATGTTCAACATTCATTCAAGCATCTCGAGGTCACAGTCTGTAGTGTGTACAAAAGGAATCTAAAGAAAAGGTTTGAGCAAGTGCATCCTCCACTGATAAGAGATATAACTTTAGACTCCAATTGTAACATTAGAAAAAAGATGTACATACAGTCCATTTGTTTAAAATGTTCTTTGATGTGAAGCTCATATTATTTTGCCCCCACTTACGCAGAACTTGATTGTTGGAAGAATACAACAGGGGAACTTTCAGTTGTACTTCACATCACTGACACTGTGTAGACTTTAACTAATGTACAGTTGTGTAGCTTTAGAGTTGTGTACAATTGGAGCAAGTGACCTAAGCAACATGTATTGCATACACAGTTTGCCTTAACAAACCTATCACTTCATCATGGTCAGAATATTTGTTATAGATACATGTAATGCTTCAGCATTGCTACTAGTTCTAATACACTCAAACTAGTGCACCAGAGTGGGTGATGGTAATGGTACTGTTAGAAGCAAACCTATATGACTGGGGTTGGGCTTCCACACACTGTCCCTTTCTCCCAATTCACAGAGCGGAAACGACTCGTTTTCAGCCTGTTTTTTTTTTTTTTTTACACAACCAATTTCCAACCTCTATAGATATCGCTTGGAATTCAACAGGCACCTGTTGCTACTGCACCTTTAAGACGGATGTAAGATAAATGAGCTCCTTTATGATTGACTGCCCTGTATTGTGCTTCATTCAAAAGGTACTCAGAGCTGAAATGCCTGAGAAAGGCAATTTAAGTGGGTGTGCTAAACCTCTATAGGCTGAATAGGCAGAGATAGGTCAATAAAGTGTTCTTGTGACATTAGAAATACAAATTTCAAAAGGGGCATTTTTGGCAGCTTAACTGACATAGTTAAGAATTTTAACATTTAAAATATATATATTAAAAGGAGAATGTTACTTATTTCACTCTGACTGTAAAACAGTGCATATTTTGTTAAATGGGATTTCCATCCCATGTTTTTAAGGCTGCCTTATGTATAAATAAATATGCAAGAATGCAGAGCATGAATAGGTCAGTCTTCCATTCTGTATCACACACCTACCCTTGATAACACCGTGGTAACTGGAAAAAAAAACAACCCTTTTTACTCAGTTGTCAGTACTTCCAATAGACTTCACGCTAATCTCATAGAAGTCCACCCCTTTCCGTGTCCTCCGGAAACAGCACTTCCGTTGTGTTGTGACAGGATTTGTTCCTGAAGTTGTATGCGTTTTCTAAATTTGCACCACATTTCTAAAGTGTGTTACCACTTTGATGAATATGCTTTGTGTATTTGCAGCACGATGGGTTTTCCAGGACACCGTAATTTATGCATGTTTAATTCCATCTTTTATTAACGTACTAAGCCCAACTCTATAGGCTAATATTTCTAAAACCGAGATAACCATAGAAACGTCTTCATCTGTGCTTGATACTTTCACGGAAAAACGGAACTGCTGCTTGTCAAGCTTGTTTCATCAGGTTTTATATCATCGTCATGACGTGTTTGAATTGATCCCAGGCATATGCAGTCCTCATCAAAATCCATGCATGTCCTAGGCTGTGAGTAATGTTATGTGAGCATGTCCTAGGCTGTGAGCTATGTTCTCTCTCTGGTCACAGTTGGCAAATAAATTGTGCATATAGATTGTGGGGAAAACACTTGAGCACGTGTTCTCCAAAGAAGTGTCTTAATATGAGCTATCTAGCTAGTTCCAATGTCAACTGTACTCATAACACTGGGTTTCTCTCTGTGCTCAGGTGTCTTATTCGCATGCCAGTAACATGTTAGCGATATTGTAGTAGTGTGAATTTTTATGTTGCCCGTGATGAAAGGTGACAGCGAATAAAAATCCAAACATTTTTTTTGTTCAGGTCTTTTTAACGGACATAACCGACACATATTTATCTAACAAAAAAATCAGGTTCCTCTAAATGTGTGGAAGAACTGCTGTGTATATTTTTGTTTCCAGTGGCCTGAGTACCTAAAATATGTCACCATTTTAGGAAGCAGGAAAGCAGGGCTGCTTACAAACATGACATTAGTAAATGGGATATTTTCATTTATGATTTTCCCCTTTTTGTTGTTTGTTTGCTTTTTTACTTTCATTTTTTGTAGGGACTGTGATATATATTTTGTTATTTGAATGCATAATATAGCTTTGGGGCTCCCACAGACACTTGTGTATATAAACATAGGGGAGATTTTTTTCATTGATTTGTATATGTTTGTGAAGGAATGCACATAGTTCTCATGTTTGAGCCACTTTAAAGATATTTTTTGACTTGTATCAGAAAGGAATACAAGCATTTATTCATATCAACATTTTCCTTGCAGAGTCATTTCAAAGATGATGCAACAGAATAGTTTTGCTTATCTATTCTGTACTTTGTTTATTGACAGGTAATTCCACCCTCAACTTTTTAGGGTGCCTCCCCATAATTGCTCAGCTCTTCTGTGTAATAAAAGCAGGATTGGTTTGTATATCACATTGGTGTAGGTCGTTTTCACCTGTTATATAAAGAACATTCTAATGCCTTTGGGGGAGACAAACCAAATTAGTCCTTTATAATTGTAATTATATATTACTTTGCTTCATTAGAAGTTTGTGATTATTCCTGTTATTCATCAACTTAGGTACCGTGATTTACTGGGGTAGGTCAAATTAAAAGATAATTGCCTGCTTGTATTAGGTAAGGAAAGTTTTTTATGTCATAGTTTTCACTTACTATGATTGGGACAATACATCTTTTACATGAGGATGGATTTTATCAAAGCTTATATGGATCTGTATGCCATGCATAGGACGCTTATGCTTTATTTAGTTCACTAAGTACAAGCAGTTCATTTTTGTTTTAAATGTTGATGTTCCACCTGCTCCATCAGACCCTCTGCTTTGACACTATGTCCACCTGGTGTACATCAGTAAGCACAGCCTATAACAACGTATGTCTTAGCCACTTGTAATCTTCTAAGCATTAACTTTCACAACATTTTTATGACAATGTTAGTCTTTATAGTTTCCATAACTAGGTGCTTAACTGAAATCAGCTCCGGTGTTTCATGTTGATGTCTTTCATTTTTCATACATAGTAATGTATATATTTGTGACATGCTACATTTGTTACTGTTTTCACTTGAACAAGGAAAATCATACTCAAAACAGATATATAAGTGGACAGTCAGGGTGAAATAAGTAACATTCTCCTTTTAATGTTATATTTTATAAAAATATTAAAGGTCTTAAGTATGTCAGTGTTTTAGTTAGTCTTTTGGCCAATGTCTTTTTTAAAAAGAGATAAGGAGATACCAGAACAAAATAGAAAAGCAAATAATAGAGGAAGATGGCATGGGATGGAGGGATGGAAGGATGATAAAAGACAGGGGTAGTAATGGATAATTTATTCTATTCTCTCAGCTATTCTCTTTAACTAATTCTGAAGTCTGCATCTTTATTTTCTATTTGAATGTTAACTTTACGACTAGCTGATTGGGGATTTAGGAACGACACTAGCGTTGATTTTGATTCTAGCCACAGTTCTAGTAATAAGCAGTGTTACAACTCTACATGCAGTCACTGAA
The DNA here is from genome assembly GCF_041902795.1 of Electrophorus electricus. Classification (NCBI taxonomy): domain Eukaryota; kingdom Metazoa; phylum Chordata; class Actinopteri; order Gymnotiformes; family Gymnotidae; genus Electrophorus; species Electrophorus electricus. The sequence goes on from NW_027658419.1 coordinate 9,101, forward strand.
CAGTTGACTGTTAATTCTGTAGTAAGCATAATGCAAAAAATACAACAACATATTTTGTTGTGATTGAAAAAATTACGTCCTAAATACATGCGTTGTAAATACATTGACATTAGTATTTTTAATTAATTTCTAACATTCAGAGACATTCAGAGGTGTTTCTATTAAGCCCAGAGTCAGCTAGGTCTCCACTCTCTAATTACTCAATGAACCTCAATGGTCTCCCAATCACATCTTCTCTAACAGTTAAAGATCTTGGAGTTATGGATCCCAGTCTCTCGTTCGAAGCTCACGTAAATAAATAATGTTTCTAGGACCCCCTTTCTCCACCTTAGAAACATTTCAAAGATTAGGAGCATGCTCTCCACACATAATGCAGAAAAGGTAGTCCATGCATTTATTACTTCAATATTGGACTACTGTAATCCCTTACTATCTAGCTGTGCTATTAAGTGCCTAAAGTGCCTAGCGAGTTCAAAATGCAGCAGCCATAGTTCTTAATAGAGCTAGAAAATTTGATCACATCAATCATATCTTAGCTACTTTACTTTAGCTCCCAGTAAAATTTCGTATTGATTATAAACTACTTTTAATAATTCCAAATGTGCATTAGACTTTACAGTAACCTAAGACAACCCTTTTGCATGAAGGGAACTGGTAACTATGCTCACCCTCCATAATGTGCAAAAGATATTTAAAGTGTAGGACAGTCGAAGCATTATGTGTGCGTGTGTGTGATGTTATTAACGTGACAGTAAAAGCTTACCATTTTTAAACGGGGGCTGATTGACTTTCCACTTATGCAAGACTTATGTCAAGAGTACATGTCAAAAATTAGAGACGAAATGAGGTGCTAAATGCCGCAATTAGGCATACAGCAGTCAAAGGCAATTTGGAAACACACTTAGAAAACAAAGATCATGATCTTTGATCATGATCAAACTTTCAAAAAGCTTATCAATGTGACGAGAATGTGAGGTTTAGGTTCATCTATAGTGTTACAGTATCAATGTGAAATATGGATATCGAGGTCAGCATCACGTAAGAATGTATATGTGTGAAACATCTTCGTCGCCATAAATGTTGTGTTGTTACATAATTAAGCAGTCCATCCAGTTTCATTTACTTGATTTATTAGCAACCTGTGTCCACTGTCTAACTCAAGTATTTTTATTTTAATTTCCTCCATGTTGTTTATAATAGGCCTACAGTAAGAAATCCTTTTAACTGATTAATAATTAAAAAATATCTTTCTTGACTATAAGAATATAGCTTAACCACTAGAAAGATTAAACATCCAGTGAGTGTGTATCCTGGCATGTTAATGTAAAAGGCAGCTCCTACTGGATTTGGGGAAAGATTAGTAAAAGATTTCAAGTATCTGCAAAGCAAAAAACTGCCTATTCAACAGGCATGAATGATGTGCTACCGAAGTAGTTGTTTTATTTGCATAGCCTAATTAATATCATTAGATCAAGTTCTATATTACCTATATTGTTATATTACAATTTTGCTTTTGCTTTTTTGCTTCACAATTGTTACACATAATTGCTGCACCTGATACAAGGATAGGAATTTAAATTTATTCATACTGGATATAAGAATCATTAATGGCTGCTGAGTGAAGCACTTTCATTGAAAATTCATCCACCAATTTTTTTTTTTTTTTTTTTTATTATTTTTTTTTTATATATTATATAACCAGAAACAGGGCACATCAACCAGGAATACATTCCAGCTCTGTTTTAGAACACTGGCTGTGATTCATTACATTTTGGCAATTGTGAAAACAAACTGGATGATACTTCTAAAAGTAATTGTGTTTGCAGTTTATTTGCACAGTTACATGAACAACACATGTAGTAATCGGATCTAGAAAGTTGCCAACCCTATTAAAATATTAGGTTTATAGTATAATATTTGAATTAAACAGACAAAGCATTAATCACAATCATTTGCATGATTATTAAATCTTGAACCAAAAATGTATCAGAGAGCTCTAGTGTTTTTCACAAACACACAACCAATTAAACTGTGCTTGACCATTTCTTGCCCACTATATCATTCTCTGCAGTTTACTGAGAAAGACCTGACACTGGATAATGCCATTGTCTATTCGAAGGCCAAAACAACAACAATCTTGGTTATCAAAGATTCACTCCACCCTGACCACAGCCTCTTCTTTTAGAAGCTATGAAAAAACCACCATCGCAGCTTGTGAGCACAAATCTAGCCTCTTAAAAATACTCGCCTGGAATTAAACCTAGTAGAGTTCCACAACGAGGTGCAATTTGTAAAAGGACGTCTTTTTCTCTCAGAGTTAGAAATCTGCAGAAATAAATACATCAGTTAAATTTTTAAATATGTAGGTTAGAAATCCAAGTATAAAGAGCAGATATATTATCTGTGCTAATTAATAAACGTATTTAAAGTATACATTTAGTAGGCCTAAAAATATAACTCGTATGTAAATCATATCTAAATATTTTTATTTAGAGTAAATTACATGCGACATATTGAAGATTTTGATTTTTTTGGCCCGCTTCCACCATACCGCCTCATCGGGAACTGTTACACTTTATTTTTTATTTCTTTTTATTTATAACTTAAAAATAATCACCTGGAATGTAAACCTAGCCGAGGTCCACAACGAGGTGCAATTTGTAAAAGGACGTTTTTTTTCTCTCAGAGTTAGAAATCTGGAGAAATAAATATATGAATTTATTACCCCCCATCAGTGGACCTTTAGAGCTTTATTATTCAAAATAAGACAGACAGATGAACAGACAAACGCAAAATGTATATATAATATTTTTAAGTATTCGCCATCTGCACCATTACAGGAATGATGTGTGTGTGTGTGTGTGTGTGTGTGTGTGTGTGTGTGTGTGTGTGTGTGTGTGTGTGTGTGTGTGTGTGTGTATGTATGTATGTATGTATGTATCTATGTATATGGTTATGTGTGAGTACATGTATGTTGGATTGTATATGTACACGTATTAGAGTGTGATATTTATCGTTTATGGATTGGCTCTGTATGGATTTTATCAAAGGTGTCCACTCTAGATTATTGGTTCTGTTATTGATTAATTCTGAGAATTATTCTATTGATATATATACTCTATCAATAGATTTTTCTATTGGGTGACACTAATATTATTTTTTGTTTTCCAGTTCATGAATATGTTTTTTGTTTGTTGTTTTTTTGCAAGAATATTTTTATTATATCAATATAATAATGTTATACATAGTATCCTGTCATATTGGTTGATGATATGTCTCCTAGGAGACATAAAGAGGGTGTTGGATGGATATGGTTATTTAAAGCATGGGATATGTTGGTGATGCACTATATTGGACTGTTTGCACTTGTGTAGCATGTTGTCTGTTGCACTGTTGTTTTTATGTTGCACCATGGCCCTGGAGGAACGTTGTCTCGTTTTTGTTGTGTACTTGTATATATAGCTGAAATGACAATAAAACCACTTGAACTTGAACTCGAACTTGATGACGACTTGCCAAAATTGCTTGATAGGTGTGCTCTGCCACGTGGCGTGAATGTAATCGTCAACTGTGATTTGAGTAAAGTATGTACAGATTGCTGAGCTTGTGAAACCAATTTTAAACATCCAATGTGTAGTATAATGTACTCTGTATTATTTTGTACTGAATGCATTGTAGGTCAGTGTTGCTGTCATGTGGTAATTATTGTTACACATTTTAATCCAAACTGCAGCGTCATGGGCTAGTAATAAATGTTCCTTCTATTGTCTCAATGGGAGAGTAACTGTGAGATTTGATTTCACTATTATTTTGTATATCTTAGATAATAGGTTTTTTGTATTAAGAATGTTTGTTTATAAATTCTGATATGGATGTAGGTATCGGAATTGATTTTTGAACACATAGGTGATCTTAGCTGATGGTATTGTAGGAACTGGGGGCTTTCTATAGCATATTTTGTGGCTAGTTGTGGGCGTGACATGAAACAAGTCTTAGGATAAATATGTTTAAGGTTTGTAATGCCTTTTTCTGTCCAAGATGTAAAGTTTAATATTTTTGTTCATGGTAAAGCCTGGATTGTTCCAAATGGGAGAATGAATAGTTCGTGTGAGTGTGGAGTTTGATATCTTGTGGAATTTCCACCAAACTGTTAGTGTCATGGCCACCTTCAAACTGTTGAAACATGGATATTTTTGAATATGAGTCTGGGCACATTTGAAACACCTGCCGCAAACATTACTGACATTATATCTTGTTTATGTGATTGGCTGTGCTTCTCTAGCCACAAGTACTTTTTGATTTATTTATTTTTTAATTTGGTAATTTTATATATAACAGCAACAAATGACAGCTTAAGTTTTATGACAAAATGTGCAAACAAGCTGGCCTGAGAGGTGTGTAGCGGGATATGACTCAGTGCATCTCTGGTGCTGCTTTTGATGAGTACAGTGTCATAAGTGTGTCTGTCCAGCAGCGCAAAGAGGAGATACAGCTTCTTCTCCCGGAGGTTTCCGATAAATATGTAGATATGTTAGTATGTAATAGAAAGACAGCTGTCCATCCTCATAGTCTAGGTACATGCCCGCATTCCTGGGCAATTGTGTCAGGGGCAGAGGGGTCTCAGGCTTGGTGCAGGTGTACGACTTCTGGGTGCTCCTCCAGAGCACCCAGAAACCCTCACAGTGGGTTTCTCAACTTGCTCAGACTCAAATCTCAATATCGGCATCCGAACCGTCTTAGAGAGGAACAAAAAACACAACTCATTTGATTAAATTGTTCCAGTATAAATATGGTTATCAAACATGCTTTTAAAAATATACTTCCATGGAGATGGTGCCCTACAGGGTAGTGTTGGAACAGTGTGTACAGGCTTAGTGTCATGTTGTGGCCCCGCCCCCTCCTCAAACATCTTGGTGTGTGTGTGTTCGTCTGTGTTGCCACACCCTCTCGTGTCGTTCACCTGTTCTCTGTTATGTGTAATCGGCTTGGGTGTATATATGTCTCGTGTGTCATAGTACGTGTGTTGGTGTTTGAGATGTGCATAGTATTTGAGCTTTGTTGTATGTTTTGCATGTTTGCAAAAATAAAAGTGCGTTTCATCGTGCCTCGTCCCCGCATCCTGCTTATCCTCGCAACGTCACAACTAGACCACTTTAGATGTAACTTAGAACCTCCAGTGACCTCTGTATGTGTTTCTTTAGTTGTATGAGCTCCACTGGAGGACTCTGAATAGTTGACAATGGAAGAGGGGTATATCAGATTCACCCCTTCTGCCTCGGTGTGACAGATTAACACACTGCATTAACGTTTAGAAATAAAAACATATGGTAAACACAATCTAGAAAATATTACCTTGTAACAATTCATTCAGTATATGAACTGTTTTCTGTGTCCTTATGTCTATAAATTAAAAGTAATAAAACATTTAAATGATAAATAAATTACAATGAATGTATAAATGTTCACAAATAAGAAACTACATTGGTCTGCACTTTTCTCCACAGATTCAAGGAACTCATGAAAGTTGGAAGCTATAAAAACACATAATACAGAATTATAGACTGACTGATGTTTGAGCAGAAAGATCACTGTGATGTTCTCATATCTAAAGCACTCAAAGCATTGATGTTATGTAAATGAACTGTGATCTGATTGGTTTAAGGAAATAGATTCACCTACTTTGAAGTTCAAGTTTTTATCAAAAGGTTAGAACTGGTTGACTATACTTTGTCTGTCCTGCAACAGGAAATTTAAACATTTATATCCAAAGTATTACGCGATAGAAATCAATTCAAGACTACCCGTTATTGACCGCTAGATGGGGAAAGATACGAAGAAATAAATGAGTCCAGCTCCTCCTGCCCGACTTTACGGTGAGACTCTGCTTTTACGTCATTAAAACGCTAAAGAAAAAAGGCCGCCATATTTGTAGTTCCACAACGTGAAAAGACGTCATTTTGTATGCCAACGAATGAATAAACACCATGCCATGCCTTGAAGACGACGAAATTGCAATCTATTTAGCTAGCCATAAGAATAAGAATAGCTGTTTGATTTACATACTCACAAATATATTGCATGTACATACATCTACATTTCAGTCGATCAAAATGTTTCACGTACTTAGAACCGCAACTTTATGTTACAGTGGTCATATCAGAGATTTACCAATATAAAACGCAACAGGTGTCGTGTTCTGTAATAGAACATTTTAACATTTATATCCATATTACACATAACCAAGGTGTAATATAACCATATGTACTGAACAGACATAAACAGCCTGTGTAAAATACATGTATGTGTCTTCTACAGCAATTACTGTGCCGTGCACACCTTAAGTTTGGCATGAAGTGTTTGCTTTTTCCAAAGCAAGTAGTATTAAATTATTCTCATAGAATAAATTTCACAAAGACATGGACTTCTCAGTTGACCGTAGAAAGATGTTTGTGTTTTTTTTTGTATTTAATTTATTTAATGCGAATCGTATGTAGGTTACCACTGCTAAGCTTCACCACTGTCAAGATAAGACCTCGAAAAGACGCAGAAATTTATTTTAATAACAGCTTCTGCTGATTTATTCAATAACTGTATGACACCGTTTGAGCGTACGTACCGACTGAAAACAAACTCAAATTATTAGAGACACTCTTACTGCGTCTCCACATTGAAACATATCAGTTAGTTAGCTAGGCTGGCTAACTAGCTTAGCTTTATTAGCTAGCTAAGCTAATTGCGAAGAGGATTACGTTAAAGAACCCCCGGTCTACAGTTGTGCACATACAGGAAAATTAATGAATAGCATGGTAATACACGCATTTATTGGAACAGTTATGTAGCTAATATGCATTTGTAGTATGTGCGCCTGGCGTAGAAATGAGTCTTTGTTAGCCCATTAAGGCTATCTTAGCTAGGCTAGTCCGAGCAAGCTAAGTGCTGGTTGCTATGACAACGGGCTTGGTGTATTTTGCGAGCTTGTCGGCTACCGACAAGGCTCAAGGCAACAGGGTCCTGTCCCTTGACTTAGGTTGATCTAGAGGTATTTCAAGAAACTTCTCAAGCGCACTTTAGTGGCAAAGAACAATATTTTCACTTGAACAGGGACCTCAGATTAAAAGTCTGATGCTCTACTGACTGAGCTATTCAGGAGAGAAGCAATATCAGAAACATTACAAGTGCAATGTACATGTATGCAAAGAAAATTGAGTTCATGTGTATCGCATTAAGATGTCAATCTGCCTATGGAACATAACACCTCTTACAAGGCTCGATTTTTGCTCTCAAGCTGCAATGGTTTTGTCATGTTGTCTAAGAGAAGAGGCTTTGGTCGGTGGAGTGAGTCTTTGATAACTAAGATTGTAACTAAGATTGAAACTGCTCACCGCACTACATCGAGTACACAAGGTGTAATGAACTCGCTATGAGAATGATCTCAATAAGTAACTCAAAAAGGATAGGCTCATCATGATGCATTAGCTAACAGTCTGCACTCATGCACAAGTGTGAATGTTCAACATTCATTCAAGCATCTCGAGGTCACAGTCTGTAGTGTGTACAAAAGGAATCTAAAGGAAAGGTTTGAGCAAGTGCATCCTCCACTGATAAGAGATATAACTTTAGACTTCAATTGTAACATTAGAAAAAAGATGTACATACAGTCCATTTGTTTAAAATGTTCTTTGATGTGAAGCTCATATTATTTTGCCCCAACTTACGCAGAACTTGATTGTTGGAAGAATACAACAGGGGAACTTTCAGTTGTACTTCACATGACTGACACTGTGTAGACTTTAACTAATGTACAGTTGTGTAGCTTTAGAGTTGTGTACAATTAGAGCAAGTGACCTAAGCAACATGTATTGCATACACAGTTTGCCTTAACAAACCTATCACTTCATCATGGTCAGAATATTTGTTATAGATACATGTAATGCTTCAGCATTGCTACTAGTTCTAATACACTCAAACTAGTGCACCAGAGTGGGTGATGGTAATGGTACTGTTAGAAGCAAACCTATATGACTGGGGTTGGGCTTCCACACACTGTCCCTTTCTCCCAATTCACAGAGCGGAAACGACTCGTTTTCAGCCTGGTTTTTTTTTTTTTTTGCACAACCAATTTCCAACCTCTCTATATATATATCGCTTGGAATTCAACAGGCACCTGTTGCTACTGCACCTTTAAGACGGATGTAAGATAAATGAGCTCCTTTATGATTGGCTGCCCTGTATTGTGCTTCATTCAAAAGGTACTCAGAGCTGAAATGCCTGAGAAAGGCAATTTAAGTGGGTGTGCTAAACCTCTATAGGCTGAATAGGCAGAGATAGGTCAATAAAGTGTTCTTGTGACATTAGAAATACAAATTTCAAAAGGGGCATTTTTGGCAGCTTAACTGACATAGTTAAGAATTTTAACATTTAAAATATATATATTAAAAGGAGAATGTTACTCATTTCACTCTGACTGTAAAACAGTGCATATTGTGTTAAATGGGATTTCCATCCCATGTTTTTAAGGCTGCCTTATGTATAAATAAATATGCAAGAATGCAGAGCATGAATAGGTCAGTCTTCAATTCTGTATCACATACCTACCCTTGATAACACCGTGGTAACTGGAAAAAAACAACCCTTTTTACTCAGTTGTCACTACTTCCAATAGACTTCACGCTAATCTCATAGAAGTCCACCCCTTTCCGTGTCCTCCGGAAACAGCACTTCCGTTATGTTGTGACAGGATTTGTTCCTGAAGTTGTATGTGTTTTCTAAATTTGCACCGCATTTCTAAAGTGTGTTACCACTTTGATGAATATGCTTTGTTTATTTGCAGCACGATGGGTTTTCCAGGACACCGTAATTTATGCATGTTTAATTCCATCTTTTATTCACGTACTAAGCCCAACTCTATAGGCTAATATTTATAAAACCGAGATAACCATAGAAACGTCTTCATCTGTGCTTGATACTTTGTTCCTGAAGTTGTATGCGTTTTCTAAATTTGCAGCGCATTTCGAAAGTGTAGAGATGCACTGTTGAGGTAGAGATGCACTTTCATTAATACTGCTTACACTGTGTTTCTTTACAACACGCATGGACGTGTTGAAGCAACTCATATGCATGGAACACTAATACTCAGAGCATTGGAAGGTTGAAATCAGAAGCTATCTGGCTCACACAATGTTTTAAATGTGCCAAGGGAAATTCCAAGTGTGGCCATCCTTGAGTGGAGTGGAAGATAAATATGTTTTTTTTGTATTTCAAAGCGGCTGTAAGAGTATAACAGGCAGTTTAGAACATGTCAGTCCCTCCATGTAATTTGAGAGAAAATATCCTATGAAGATTGGACCAAGATTCCTGCAGAGTATTTTCAGCACATAGTGGAAACTATGCCAGAAAGAATTTCTGCAGTTCTGGAGGCCAAAGAAGGTCCAACATGCTATTAAATGGGTGTACTTAAGCCCACTGTGTCCTATAATAGGATGTTGCTGGAATGTATGTGGATGTTGTTGGAATGGCCGCAGAGTTGCGGCAGCAGTACAGGTAGTCTGTGATCCTTTCCCCCATCCGAGTGAGTTTGCCCTATTGCACGGGGTCGAGTTATGATGTGAATGTTTAATTACACAGGATGGATTGTGGGCTACAGAACCAAACAGCCTTCAGGATTCAAGTAGAGAAAGGTGAAACTTCTCCAGCCTTTGAGTTAATCACAGGACTATGGCATAGCAATTAGGGATAACAGAACAGCTTTCGGGGGGTTTGGGTGGGGTGCCTTATCCGCCCCTTTAACAGAGTAGTCACAATTCAAATTTCCCTTCTTCCATTGTTTACAAGGCATTATACATGTGGTTTATTTATAGTGCACGGAGTAATATGCAGCGAGTCTGGTCTGTCTGCTTTGGAAGAGAAACATTTGGCCAAAAGAGCAAGACACAGCCAGGAGGATGATTGCTAAGAGCACATCATAATATGCACCTTAAAGCTGTGCTCTACAGCTAGGTCCTGTTCCATGACTGCATATATAAATTTACTACTGACATTGCCATTTATATCTGGCCATTTACAGTGCACTCTTGCTCAGTGCAGCACTTGAAGCTGATTTTCCATTGTGTAGTTATTATGTTCAAGAGATGTTTGACCCGGTCAGGGTGACACACTTTAGTGAGGGCAGCAGTATCCTAGAGGACACTACAGACAGTGACGGAGACATCTCAGAGCGCGAGGTGAGAGGTTGAGTTTTTTGTTACTCTCTCTACGACATACTTTTCATGCCAGGTACTATTGTCCAGTTCAGCCCAATTTAATTTACTGCCTTGTATTATCATATATAAATTGCTGAACATCTTATCACTCAGTTTCAAACATCCCCTCAGCTGTTTTAAGCCATTTCGGTTATTCAGAAGTACTGCTAAATGGATGTGGTGGGAAAATGAGAGCACATCAAACACAGACAGCTTTATGCATTGAGTAGTAAAGAGTAAAAGTTTATTGAGTTTGTAAAGGGAAAGAAATGTGAGTTCCACCTTCCAACTATAACTTTTCTAGGATACGTGATCAGCCATGGTGAAATCACTACGGATGATAAGAAGATCAATGCCATCTTCCAGTGGCCCATTACTATTATAGTTAAAAAACTCCAGAGATTCTTGGGATTTGCAAACTTTTACCGATGCTTCATATGGAATTTTAGCAGCATTGCAGCTCCTCTCACAGCCCTCCTGAAAGGAGCAATGACCAAGCTACTTTGGAATCAGGAGGCTGATCAAGCATTCAGGAAACTGAAAGAAGCTTTTACCACGACTAGCATACGTCGACATCCTGATCCTTCCATTCCATTTGTCGTGGAAGCTGATGCTGCTAACATCGGGGTAGGAGCTGTACTTTCACAACGATACGACAAGTCCAAGTTACAATAGATGATTAAATAGACAAGTGTATATAAAATAGATGATGGAATAAACAAGCCATACAAGACACAGTCATCCCAATGGAATGTCTGTCGGGAAAACATTACCTACCTTGTGCTGTGACCATCTGTTGAAGTGGGCTCATTCTTCGCTGGTTCAGGGCTATGACAAGCGATATTTATAAGTATGTTTCTTCATGTTCAATTTGCAGTCAAAGCAAGATGCCTAAGACCCTACCCACAGGAAAGCTCATGCTTCTTCCCGTACCAGAAAGTCCTTGGTCTCACATCACCTTAGATTGCGTTACTGACCTCTCTGTCCTCACTGTAGTTGATGGATTCTCCAGGGGTGTGTGGTTCATTGTGTTTCCGAGTATGCCTACAGCCTGCCAAACTGTGGAAGCCTTGTTTAACCAGGTGTTCCGTATATTTGGCATCCCAGAGGACATAATATCATATTGGGGACATCAATTCACATCTCGAGTTTGGGCTTCCTATATTGAACACATCGGGGTAGCTATTAGTTTTACATCCACAGTCAAATGGCCAATTCCTACATTGTTTTTATATGAACAATCCATCAGACCGGTCCAAGTTCCTCTTATTGGCAGAAATGGCCCAAAATTCACTTACTAGTTCATCCACTGGCTTGACTCCTTTTTATTGTATTTTAGGTTATCAGCCTCAAATGTCCCATGGACTTCCATATCAGCTGGTTTCCCCGCTGTGGATGAGTGGATGCAGCGGAGCGAAAGGGTATGGGAGGAAACAGATCAGTGTATTGTATGAGTTCTCTGAACGTATAAGGAAATTGCGGACAGGCACAGAGGGGAGAACCCGATATACCAACCTGGTGACAGAGTGTGGCTCTCTACACAGGACTACCGCAAGCCGGGGTCATGTCGCAGGTTAGGTCCCAAGTATATCGGTCCATATGAAATGACCAAGCACATTAATGAAGTCACATATCAACTCAACTTACCTGCTCACTTTTGTGTTTTGAGGTCATTTCATGTGTCCCTTCTTAAGCCTGTTGTTCCTGTTGTGGCCTTTGGATGAGATCACCCCTGAGGTCACTCCTGTATTAAGTATGTTGGTTGCTGTCATTAGAGTGTATTGTTTCTGAAGGTTTTTTTGCATTATGCAATGCCTCTTCGCAGAGTGTGATTTTCAAGAACTTTAGTAAGCAGATGACTTATTTGCATCACCTTTTTTGGTAGGACAAAGCCCATCCATGAGCCAAAGGAAGCTGAGGTAGGCCCCATTCCATGAAAACACAGGGAGTGTGTGAACCAGGATACCAACACAAGCATACATGCAAGCTGACACCTACCCTCCCCTTGTCCAGTGGTTTGGCCAGTAGACAACTAATGAAAAACATTTCAAAAGCGTTTATACAGAAGCCAATGTTCAAATGGCTCTCTGTGCAGTGAGGAAACATATCATAAGGAAGTGCAAATTCCACTAAAGTTTAAGTAGGATCACTGAATTCAAAGTCTAGAGCACTATTACACTATGACTTCTAACAATAGCGTAAAAACAGTAATGTCATTCGTTTTTAGGAAAGGAATGTAAAAGTTTATGAAATATTCTTAAAAAGAGGACAGTTTGATGAGGAGCTTGGTCTTGCACAGCTACCAAAACCCAGGACTGAACTAGGAGTCTTTTGATATTCAATCTAACACTCACCCAGCTGAGCTATTTCAGCTAGTGACTAAATACTTTTGCCTGGTTTCGATCAAAATGTTACCAATGAATGTAGGTCATGTTCATGTCAGAGGAAACTGTCACCTTTATCCCTGGTGAGCTAGTGGCTAGGATTCTCTTTCAAACTTAATTTTTATGTGGAATAAAAAGAAATATGAATACCTCTCTTTATGACCTCCTAATGCTCATGCATACCAAGTCCAGTATGCATACAAACATCGTCAGTATACTAGGAATACAGAGTTTGAAAAATGTTTGTCAGAAGCATCTGAGCTTTATTGCTGGTGGGTGAGTGGCTAGGATTCAACACTTTCACCACTGCAACTTGGGCTTGATTCCTGGTCAGGGGACGCTCTTTTTGCTCACTTAAAAAAGAAGCTTGTATGTGAAAAAACAAACTTCCTTTGAGTCAGATTTTAACTGACAGACTAAGGATAACAGTTTTAAATTCTACAGTCCTCCACTCTACCAACTAAGCTATTGAAGGCAACAGACATGTAATCCCATAAGTCCAAACACCAGTATGTTGGCAAGAAACACGGCCAGTTATGGATGTTTGAATTGTTAAGTTCATTTGACACAAAGAAGAAACATTGCATTGTACGAGTTGGAGATGTTCAGCTCCAACAGATATCTCTTGATTACATTTGGATGCATACTGGACTTTGTGTACAATCAATAACTACTGGTACTAACTCAAAGTATGTTTCCCCCTTCAGTTTTATTTTATGCCAGAATAAAGACTTTCTGTCTTTAGAATTCTACATGACTCAAACTGAGATGCAGCAGATCACTTAGCTAGAACAAAGGGTCTTGTACTACAATAACGACTTTTGCTTTATTGCCCATAAGGTCCACCTCTTTTTTCTTTAACCCTCAGATCATCCCGTAGATGTTAGAATTATTCTAATGAAATTATAATTAACATTTAAAAAAATTCCTTAACATCACTCTTAAAATAACTTTTACCTTACAAATGATTTCTTTACCAGCAAATTTGAGTTGGTATGAATTCATCTATTAATTTTTCGTTATTATTTCATTAAATACATGCCCCCCCCCCGCCCCCTAAAAAAAGAATAACAGTCCAAATGAAAGGTCTAAATGAATCTTTGCAGTAACAACAGTCTTTTATGCTCTTCCAACCACCCCACCTCCTCCCAGTGGACACACCATGCTCCAGTACATGATTCTGGAGTGCTGTGCTATCTGTGCTCCCCACTAACTTTTCCTACCTGCTGGGGTTTCTCCTTCCTGGACCTGCCTTAAAATGCTTAAAATGACAGCACCTTGCCCTCCATTTACCTGCAACATTCTGCACTGTCACAAACAATATTTATGTGCAGATTAGCAGATGAACCTCACCTGGATGATCCACATTTCATTTCTTTGTACTGTTATAATAATGAGTTACTGTATTTCTACCCAGGTGTTCTATCCAGGTGAACTGTGCTCTGTTTCTATCTCCTATGATGTCTTTGTGTAGGAATGCTGTAGTGTATCTTTCATGCTTACAATTTGTCAGCCATCCTCTACCCAACTCATCTTTGCCCAGGTTTATCCAGGGTTAACCGAAGGAGGATGAGTTCCCTTTTGAGTCTGACACCTTCCAAGTCCCTTCCACCATTCCAGTGAGTTTTTCCTACTGTCACCCTTGCCAATGTCATTTGGCTTATTTATCAGTTGTCACAAGGTGTTAACGTTATTATGCACATGTATATAAAATGTGTATATACTCTATATACATATATATATATATATATATATATATATATATATATATATATATATATATATATATATATATATATATATATATATATATATATATATATTGCATTATTCTCTGCACCTTACATGTTATTTGCAGTTTGGATTGGATTATAAAGTGAATTTCATTGGTGAGTACTATATTTTTTGGTGACAAAGTATAATCTAATCTTTACAAAGCAGTGACCAGAAAGGAAGACCTGGATGAGGCTTTGGTCCCCATGATAGTTAGAGACACACAGCCATTTAGCATAGTTGAGGATAAAAGCTTCAGGGACTTGGTAGCAAAATTGGATTCAACTTATATTCTCCTAACTAGGAAGGTATGTGTGGTGACATGGATACATTATGAGAGTAGTATTAAAAATATATATAATTATTTTCTTCCTTCCCTTTAGACTGTAAAGGCCATGGTTGAGGCCAAATGCCAATAAGAGAAAGAGAAGGCCAAAGCTGAGGTCCAGAAAATTCCTGCAATGAGTTTGTCAGCAGATATGTGGACATCTCTTAATGTGGATGCCTTCTTGGCTGTGACCTGCCATTTTATAGATGACAACACATTTCTGAAGTCTACACTACTTGGTGTTGTGAAATTCCTGCAGGCGCATACGGCTGAAAATTTGGCCTGTGTGAAATCCTCTCTTATGGAAGAATGGGGAATAAAATAAAGTCACATGTCTGGTTACTGATGGCACATCTAATATGATTGCCTGTGGAAATAGCTGAAGCTGCCTCATGCGCTTCAAAAAAAAAGAAACTGAGGTTGAAACAAGGTGTTGGAGCGATTAGTAGAACTCAGGGAGCCTGTGGGGGCAGATTTGGCGGGTTTACAAACTGATATTCCTGCGCTGATCTCTGATGTGTACAGTAATGTATGTGGGTGCCGGTCTATACTGTATTCTTTTCACAAGGCAACTGTGGAGCTGTCAGACCTCAGTGGCAGGCATAATCATATCCCAACACATTTCAGACTAAAGGATTTGAACTCCCTGGCACTGCCAGACACCTAACTGGCTATAATTTGATGGGGAGGATGCAGGTTGTCTGCATGCCTCTGGAATTGCTTCTTTGACCTATTCACACAGCGATCGAGAGCCTTACACTAATGCCAGAGTCCCTCTGATTTCATACTTTTCTCTGCATTGTCCAAGATTTGTAAACAAGCACAAATCCATGGGCAAAGTTTTGTAATCAAGAACACACTCTCATGTACTTGGAACATGTCTTAGCAGATTGTGATTTACAAGCAATGTTATAAGCAACACAAGTTCAAACAGGTGGTTTGTTGACAAGGGGTCATTCATCAAACAAAACCCACATGGCCCATATGGGGATCGAACCCATGACCTTCGCGTTATTAGCACCACGCTCTGACCAACTGAGCTAATCGGCCTTTCTCCGTTCATTTCGCAGTTTTTGGTGCAGCACTGAAGGGAACCTTTCCATGAAATTGTAGACTTGGTGTCAACGAGATTACGGCCACTTTTTCGACCGAGCATAGGTGAAAGTTGACACTTATTGTTCCCTCTGACAAATGGTTATTCTGTAGCCAACTTTTGAATTAAACTTCAAAAGCAAATGTGGAGAAGCTTTTGTTAAAGAGCAATTCAGTGCAGTTGTACACAGTGACGAAATCATCAATTGCAAAGTCCACTGAGCTTTATTGCTGCGAGTTACATAGTGCTGTCTATTACACCATGAAATCTGCCATAACAACAAAAATGTAATGTCTGATTCTGTGAGCCAAGGAATATAAACCTTTTAGGGACATATTTAAAATATCAGATTTTCTGCCTGAGCACAGAGTAGGCATTTTTTTCTAGCTTTAACCATACGTCCTCTTTCTTTGGAAATCTGTGTCATTGCTGCATGAATAAGCAGAAAGATTTTGAGCAATTTTTTGTCTGGGTCTAAGGGGCAATTTATTCAAACCAAAAGATGCTATTTTAGCTAGTTTGTCAAATGAACATGTCAAACCTACAGAGACAATGTGTCTAGCTACAGAGCTCTGCAAGGTTTAATTCTTGGAAGTATTTGAAGCCATAGAAAGTTATTCTGTAAGCATTGCTTAACTCAATAAAAAGAGACAGTTAGAGCCAATGGCTGCCAGATCTAACATAGCTCACATTTTATAGTGTTTGCATAGCATATCAGAATCTGCAAGAACTATTCCTGTCATTTCAGGAATAAGCTTTTTTGACTTCACAGCTAGATGAAATATTTAGGGTGGATGCAGGATTTGGTATGATCTCCTAGAGAATTGCCATTCCACTGTGTCTTCAGCTTTTGTCCGATCTGCAAACAAGTCCCACTCTAGGAGAACTAGGTCAAGTGGTAGAGTGCTCTTTTAGTATGTGAGTGTTAGTGGGATTGATGCTCACATTCTCAAGTCTAGAATTTGTAGTTTTTTTTCTATGATGAAATCCTTTCTGATAGCAAATGTTTTCGGGACCTGCTAATACGCTTATGCCATGCACACATTACGTGACTTTTGAAGTTTTCAAATTGATGTATGGCTCACACTGCACAACTGTATGTCTTGGAATCTGGAAAGCTTAATTTGTGGTATCTCAGTGGCAGACATAATCAGTGATAAACCACTGATATGTCAACTGGTCTTAACACAGACAGATTTAACTTACTCTGTTGAGACTGTGTCTAACTTAAACCTTTCCTTCAAATAGAAGAGATCCTTGTTGCAGAGGTAATGTTTTTACCTTTATATGGTTTTCCCACTCATAGTCATGCAACACACAAATGCAAACCTCTCACAGACTGTCTCACACACATCCAGTTATTCATCTGAACACATGATGTTTCTGTCTCTGTACCGCTATTAGTTATGCAATGGTTCCTCAATACTAGCACTAACTGAACAGGGTTCTGTATAAATATGATCTTTATAACAGCTGCCATAACAGCAAAAATGTAATGTCTGATTCTGTGAGCCAAGGAATTATTATTGATATTGTGAATATTTAATAACCTCCAATGCCAGCAAATTAAATTTCACAATATTGTGAAAATTGTAAAGGATACTTTATTCATGTCCTCATTGCTAAAGATTGTATCGCTTTATCACAGCGATACGCTAGTTAGCTAGCTAACAGTTGAGGTCAGCGAGTGTGAAACTCGGGGCTATAAACCATTCCTTGTGGAACCATTTCATTGTTCAGCTTTCAACTTTGATCGTTTAGGTGCTGGTAGTTTGTTAGCTAGCTAACTGTTCAGCAATAGAAAACCTACTTTTGTATGATTTAGAGACCCAAATTCACAAACCTGTGGGTTTTCAAATTGATCGTTCTCTCTAAATAAGCAAAATGAGTTAAGCCATTACTACAGCTATCGGACTGTTTGAACTACAATATTCGACTGTTCATTTATTGTTAATTAGATTAAATTAACTTTCATAAACATTCTGTATTAATAGAATGTAGTTTGTAATGACTGATTAACTGTGTATATTCAACATGAAGCTATTCATATAACGTTTCAAGTTTGGTTTATTTGTAACATACATTTATTTGCCACTTTCATTTTTAGGCTGTAAAATGAAAGCTCCTTGCTCACAATCATTGCTATAGTTTGATCAAATTCAGTTATATATATAAACTCCCTATTCAATGGGAAGAAACCAGTTCATGTCATTGTGAATTGCTGGTTCTGTAATCAAAACACTGAGGTTCCATATGAGAACAGAAACTGCTGAGACTGTCCATTCTGTGTGCAGTACAATGGCTTCTAAGAGGTATTGCTGTATTTGAGACATGGTGAGGACATATTTTAGTGAAAGTCTTCCAATGATGCACCCTTACCTGAACCATTTTATGCTGTTGCTGCTGTTAAAAAATGCAGAATGGTGATTATAACGAACCGATCCTTGCACAATATATGGAGCACCTCAACCATGGGGTATCAGCTGGTGTCCCTGTGCTTGATGCATCCAAGACTCAACCAGACACTGAAGATCAAGCAGCTGGCTTCCTTCACTCCCAGAGAGGAAGTAGGTTTTCCATTTGAACTGTTGCCTTCTTAGTTAAGACGTATGCATTGTTGATTGCAGTGCCAGAGCTGTGAAACTGTGCAAGGTAATGCATGTCCAGTGCTGGACTTGGGCAAAGATTGTGAGTGGGTCTTCAAGGGCAAACAGGATCTGATGGCCCACATGTAGTTTGATATTATTCCTAAATAACTAAGTTTACATGGCTATTTGAAAGAAGCTGATCATGTAAGCAGCAAAGACAGAATATCATTCTCTGACTAAGGATTTAGTTGACTCATGTTTAACCCAACTAAACTGTGGTCCTGGCTGATTTTAGTTGGACTATTGAGCCACTGACTCATGCACAGAGTTTTCTGAGTATTTTGCAGTTTCTTACTGTACTGAGTTCTTACTGAGTATAACGTCAACTTTGATATATTTGTTTTCTTTTCACCGAACAAAGCCTTCAACTTTGACTGTGGTGACATGAAATCCAGATCTGCAGAGTGTTTTTTCAGTAACGCATCTTTTGCCTGTGCATTTTGATTGCAGTGTTAGGAGGTCATAACTGCTGATCAGAACTTTGGACAAGAGGGCTTATCCTCATGGCTCTCTGACTTTCATGTACAACAACAAACAATATTTTCTTATTTATTTTTTTCCAGTTGTAACAAACCGTTCTGCTGTTTTTTAACTTCTGTCAAATTTTTTAATGGTTGTACAGGACAATTACGATGGAAATTGAGGTGTACAAGTGCCACCTTGAACAGACCTACGAGTTGTGCGGGCCTGTCAGACAGCTAAGCAGTATGACATCCAGCACCAGAACCGACAGCTGCGGGCCCTGCTTTTCAACCACCAGCTCAGATGCAGCCAAGATGCAGACAAAGAATTCATTAAGGTGAGTAATTATTGTCAATGGTTGTCTTAGAATGGTGCTAAAGTGCTTAAGATAGTTTTTGGCGATTCTATAGCCAAGAATTCTCAAGATCACATCTAGCTGCATTCCTGTTGGGTGTGAATGACAGTTGCTCCTTCCCAGTTGATGCAAAGTGACGATAGAAAAAAAGGCGTACACGGAACTGGTAGTGAACACTGTCCTTCAAGTGCATATAAGTGCATACAGTGTTTGAGCCTGCAATCCAGTTCATTACCCTGTCCAACAGGCTCCCAGGTTCCCCTCCACATCTTCCTTGTCAGAGATAAAAATTGATATAAAAAAATGGATACTTGAATACTTTTGGTTACTTTTTTGTTCCTGGCTACCATGCTTTTTAAAGCATTGATTATTTCAAACATTGATTTATCTAAGATAAGCAAAGACCTGTTCTCTCTTGCTGCATTTTGTGGGTTTTTTTGGGTTTTTTTTGTTTTGTTTTCTTTCCAAATGAAGCTGTTGTTTTCATTTTTGGTGGGTTTCATACTATCCACACCAGCTTCCAGGTTTCTGTCCTTTTACATACCAAGCAATCAGCTTCCTTTCTCTTTGCTACAGAGCACCTCTTTTCTGTCCACACCTGCTTGGCTGGTAGCTCTCAGAAGCCTTGCCTTCCTCGCCTGTGCTTTTCTGGTTGCGGTGGCCATATGTGGGTCTGGATGTGACTCTGGAGACACATCCTCTCTCCACAACAGCCCGCACACTCTCAGCGGGGGAATCATCCCACCCAAAGAAGCCCACCAAAATGACACTGAAGCCAAAGCAAAGAGCATCACCAAAACTGCAAATGTGGAATGACCTGGTGGGTATTCTGCCAGAGAGAGGCAATAGAGAATATCAAGCTGATCTGGTAGTCTGGAAGCAACCACCAGATGGCTGTTGCTTCTGTTGCCCTTTTGACTTCCATCAACATCTACTCAGGCAGTAAAAAGAAATGGTGTACTGGGAGGTAGTAAATCTTGCTAATCAGTACTTGTTTTTGGCCTGTGAAAATACAAACAAACAATACACATATTCAAACACTTCTGAACTACAATTGCTTATCAGGATTTACACAGGCTTATGTTCTTAATAGCTCTTTGCTTACAACTTCATCAAAGCGGTTTTGTTCTACAGTATGTGCAAAGTCTACTTTCCCACACAGTTCACATGAGTCTTGATTCGTCCTGCTGGTTCTTCATGTCTGTGAATGTGAAAAATCAAACTTTTTTGCTTGGCTTCAAGCAGTGATCCTTTGATTGTATCATTCATGATTCATTTAGGATTACAACCAAGTGGTTCAATATCCAGCCAGAGGTGTACTCAAGTGAGGTAATAAAATGAAATTATTAATGTAAATAATATGATGGCAGGAATTGTAAAAGACCAAATTAGGCTTCAGAAGTAAGCAGGAAGTGAGAATGACCAAATATGGCCTCTGTGGCAAGTCCAGGATTGAGGCCAGGATACCACCTAAAGATACAATTTTAATAAAAAATGGTTTTGTAACTTGATGAAAATGTATAAATATTGAACCCACCTGAGACTGTTAGACATTCTGTGGTCAATACCTCGTCTGTATGCAACATTGAGCTCAGAATAAAGATGGCACCGGCTATTCCCTTCAATTAATTACTTTATTTTCTATTTAAAGTGTACTTGAGAAAAGGACTGGAAAGTGGGAAAAATCTAGGAACCACACAAGAATGTCTGGAGATAAAAATTCAAGGCTGCATAGCCATACCTTAATGTGAGAGATCCTCCATTTCAGAGTCTGCTGTGTGAGAGTCCTGTGCCTTTTTTCTCTAGCTTGGAATAGGACTGTTGCTTCTGCTTCTTAAGGTTTTCAATCAACAAGGACGGTGGCTCCACCTGCAATGAACCATGAGCTTGTTATATTGAACTGCACAAGACAGTAAATTAACTCTTGTATTCATTCTGTATGAAGTGCGCCTCACTTGAGATGTCAGCCAAAGTTTAGCAGTAAATATGGTTATCTGCAGTTAAGTGTGTTGCTATTGAAAGACATCTTCAGCTAAAAATAAGTCTTCCTTGACCCTAATCCACCAAGCCCAGATACAACACAGACATGCATGTGCTGTAGTTGGCTTCAAAACATTCAATGAACTTGTCAGCAACATGGTCCAGATTCCTGCAGCATGTGACATGCGTCTGCACGCATCCTGCCCCCACAGTCTCTGCCTGGCTCCCCCCACCCTCCTCCACCCCCAGTTTGCTCTCTCATCCTGCCCACCAGCAGCTAATGTCCGCCGCCGCAGCGCAGCACCTCCCACTGTATGCTGCATGCTCCTCTGTGTGCCTGTGGTAAAACCTCGCCAAGTTTAGTGTTCTAGCCACTGCACTCCCCTCCCCAACTCACACATCAATCTCAGAGGCAGATGGATTCCTGTCTCCCAGCCGCATCCCAACTTTTTGACCTGTACACATACTTGGATAAATGTTCTCTGTGAATACAAAACAGCAACATTTGTCTAGTGTACCGGAGACCTCTTGGAAGTTTTGTAGACAGATGAGGCCGGGCTGTGCTAGCTGAGAGAGACGATATTTGAGCTTGAATCCGACTAGCACATGCACAGAAGCATAGGGTATTATGAAGGCTCTGCATGATATCGTGACCCAAGGTTGAGCTTACAGTAGGTGGCCATATTGCCTCATATCAAGGGCAGTGTACGTTGGAAGACCATAGCAGAGACGTGTGACCGAACTATGTGCACGAGCGCATAACATGCCGCATTCCTTGTTTTCTCCCATTTTTGAGTGAAGCTAATTGATAGTGCCATCTGCCATCTCCTTTTAGAAAGGCAGTGCAGTGCCTTGGCTGTTGATGTGAGTTGTTTTGTCAAAGGAAAGAATTGAAAATGTGAGCGGTGATCTCCATGTAATACTTAGGCTTTAATGCCCTTTACCACTCATTCAGTGCTTGTCTGTGTTTATGTTTTCAGTGTTGCAGTGTGATTTTATTTAGGTGAAATTTGTTTTCAGTCTATCTGCAGTAGTGCACTTAAAGGGCCAGGAAGGTTAGTGGAACACATTTGCTCTGCCTCTGACCTCACAATTCCACTGTAACAACAGTGTTCAATTCCGTCATTTAAAAAAAACAAACAAACTTGTTTTGGTTTAAATTTGTTTAAAGATTTGTTTAAATTGTGTGTGCCAGTGTATCTGAGTGTGTTACAGTCTCTCTGACCCTTTACACCCATTAGTGCGTTCTTCCACTAGCTTCTCTCTCGTTCCTGCTTCAATATTCAAGGGAGGATTGAGATCCATTCAGGTAATTTTGCAGTCTTCAAAAAATGCATTGA
The DNA here is from genome assembly GCF_041902795.1 of Electrophorus electricus. Lineage (NCBI taxonomy): Eukaryota > Metazoa > Chordata > Actinopteri > Gymnotiformes > Gymnotidae > Electrophorus > Electrophorus electricus. The sequence continues at coordinate 31,702 of NW_027658419.1, forward strand.
AAGACATTCCAGTAGCTCAGTGGTGCACCTGCGCTCCACTCTGCTCCCCAGTTCGGAGGATGCCAGCACCTATGTTTAGTCTTTTATGTTTAGTCTTTTTTAGTCTGTTTCTTTTTATTTCCTTTGGACTCCAGTGCTTTTTAATAATCTGTTTTGGACATGGTATGGCTGCTCCATTACCCAGGAGCCCATACAAAGGTTCATTTCTGCCTGCATGCATAACTGCTGGAGGGAGGATTTTATGTCCAGAAAATGTTAAGATGGCAACAGCTCGGTGGGAGACAGTATGTGAGAATCACCTCTTAGGCTCATTTTACCGTTTCTCATGTAGAAGGAATTCCCTCACTATGTTCCCATTCTGAGCATCAAAGCCAACTGGGATGGGGGTTTGTCACATTCTGAATTCTAGCTCATGTCATATTTTGTCAGCATTGGCTTTGATAGACTCAGGTTATCAGTACAAATTTACATTCAAGATTAGTTGTCTTTTACATATATATCCTCTCTCCTGCAATAATGGCTAATTAGCTGCATCCATCATTGTAATTGTTTAATTTTTCATGCTAGTTCATTCACCCTTGTATTAGTGCCATGCATGTGAAACAGACTCTTGAAAGATTTTCTTTTTGTATCTTGCATGCCTAGCATAATAGGACATTCAAAATCCCTTGAAAATTTTAAACTTTTTTTTTTTATGTATATATCTCCTCAACATTCCCAGTACAACTGCTGTAGAGTCCACGACTCAACTCTTGACTAAAGTCTTCACTCCGAGCGTCTGAGCCGGCTGCTGCGGCATACGCCACGCTGCTCTGTGACCCTCACTCTCCACTCCTCTCCTCTCCCAGCTTTTCCAGATCCCTCAGATGCAGACAGCCCAGCCTGCCATTCCAAGTAACAGCGCTTCCTTTCGACCCGTGTCCAGCCAGCCCATCATGATGTTCCTGACACCCATGCCCTTCACCTCATCCCAGACCGGCCAGTACTACGTACTCCAGTACTACGTGCCTCAGGTACCCAGAGCAGAGAAAAGCGCCTGTGCAAATATGTACACAGTGTAGCAAATGGGTTGAAAATCTGTCTATAAACAGGTTGGCCAGCAATAAATAAACTGCTCCTAAAATGTGTAGATAAAAATATGTTTTATCTTGGAAGCAGAAATGAGAAGTTCTAGTTTAGTTTTTTTTCAGTGTAAAAACTAAATGTTTTTGTATTTTTTGTTTGTTTACTGCTTCGAATATCTCTTTTAGGAGTGTCCTATATGAATGGCCATGTCTGGTGCTAGGCCCTTTACTTCTGCTGTTCTGTTTCATTCTCAGTATCACCACAGTGGCCTTCCCTACGTGGGACATCCCCAGCAGTACTCCGTCCAGCCCACAGGACCCAGTACATTCTACCCTGGGCTCTTTCCTGCAGACTGCCCACTAGCATATGGTGAGTTTGGACTTCCCTTTCTCTACCCCCACCTGGGAAACCCACACGCGTGCTCTCACCGATAAAGAGACCTTTCTTCTGGGTATTCCCGCTGGCTGAAACTGGTTTTTCTTTTGCTCTCTAACTGAAACCAGTGCTTTTTTTTGGTCACCACTAGTGGCAGGGCCTTCATACTATCCTGGTCAGACCATATACACCAAATCTCCATCTATAATAGTGCATACAGCTCAGCAGCCTCCACCCACTAAGAGGGTAAAGAAAACAGTGAGTATTCCCCATGCCTCAGAGGTGAAATTAATTTAATTGTAGATTGACTTAATAGATGCAATAACTTGCTGTTCGCTAAGATCCGTATCCGAGACCCTAACCAGGATGGCAAGGATATCACAGAGGAGATCATGTCAGGAGTAGGCATTAGCCAGAGCACAAGCCCACCAGTGGGACGTCCCTGCACTACCCCTACTGCTCCACAGGTAAGCCATTCAGTCCCGCAGCCCGAGCCCCTGATCGGCTGCAGGCCGCTGCTTCGCGTGATCCACTCCACAGGTCAAAGTACTCTCTCATCTAGTCCTCCCTCATAATGAGCTCTGAGTTGATTGTTTGGTTGTTTGGCTGGCTTTCATTGTCTTGTCCTATTAAAAGCATCATACAATCAGCAACAAAATCTGATGGTGTAGTTTGATTTCCGGCCATTCTCTCTTCCTTCTTCAGTGATTCGGTCACACCGTTGACCCTCCTCCGTCATATTTGACTGGTTCCAGTAGCTTGTGTGATTGTGGCTGTTCTGATTTAAGAAGGCTTCTCAGATGTGTTTTGATGTTCCGACTTGCCGTGCCTATTCTTTCGTCTGCCTCCATCTTAGTTCTCCCTCACAGCCACTCGAATCCTCCTGATCTTCCCTCGTGTTCCCTCTACACAGACAGCCCACGTAAAGGCCCTGTAAGAAGGATTCAGCCAAACCCTGAGCACCTCAGCTCCTCTGAGGAAAGGCCTCTCTGTAAAGGGAACACTCACTACTGCGATGTTGCACTTACTTTGTGTCCTCTTTCCCTAAATGTTAACAGTGTTCCTCTTTCCTCTCTTTCTCTATTTCTCCTGCCCATTTATTTAAGCACCCCATGCTTGTCTGCTATCTCTTGCTGTCTTTGTGTCTTCACCCCCCCCCCCCCCTCCTCCACACACACACACATTTTGTGCCTTTGCGGCTGGATCTTTTGCCCTCTTGTGCTTTCTCATTTCATCTCTCTCTCTCTTTGTCTCTTTCTCTACTCACTTCTCTAATTATGCTGTGCTGTGCTGTGCTGTGCTGTGCTGTGCTGTGCTCACCCCCCCACCCTCATTGCCATTCCCCTTCTTCTGCATGTGTGTGCAGTATCTCTCTCTCTCTCTCTCTCTTTCTTTCTCTCTCTCTCTCTATCTCTCTCTCTCCATCTTTTCTGTCTTTTGCTAGTTTTTATGTCCACACCCTCATTATCCTCGCATTTTCTACCTCAAATCCCAGCAGCTGAACAGCCAGGTAGCAGAGCAGGGGAATGTCAGTGTCAGCCTGGCCCTGGAGGCCCACTGTCCGGCGAAGGCTGCAAGTCCAGCAGCCGGAGAGGCGGTTGCCTCAGGCACGCTGACGCCCTCATTGCCTTCCAGCACTGCTGCTCCTTCAGGCCTCACTCTCCCAGGCCAGGCTGTTATAGAGGCAGTCCAGGCCTGTGGAGCCTCCACTGGGGCAGAGCTGAAAGAGACTGGGAAGGAGCCAGAGGTCTTGCTGGAGGATAAAGTGGAGTCCATCTTACAGTCCAAGCTTAGGCAAAGCTTGAGTCAAGGTAAATAACCACATGCATGACATGCTATGTTAGGACACTAAAAAGACACCAGACCGATTTGTTATGTTTTACAGCTATTAGTTTATCCAACACCTGGAAGAAGCCAAAAGAGGACACTCCTGTGGGGCAGGCCCAGTGTCCTGACAGAGAGGTGATTCCTCTCTCCAGGTGCTCACTGTACCCCTCTCTGCATGCAGAGCCAGAGCTGAAGGATGGGAAGAGGCAGTATGATAGAGACTTCCTGTTGGCCTTCCAGTTCATGCCTGCCTGCATGCAGAAGCCAGAGGGGCTTCCTCCCATCTCTGATGTGGTACTGGACAAGGTAAGCCTGCTAAAACATTGGCCTTAGGGGAGCTTTAAAACCATTCCATGGAGAGGGGCTGATGGACTTCGACTTGACTCTGTTCTTTTCTAGATCAAACAAAACAAGCTGCCCCTGCAGCAGGTGGGCCCTCGCCTTATCGCCAGAGACCCAGGCTTCAACCCAGCCTCTGCAGACTTCAGCAGGGCAATTCCTGGAGGCAGGGGTGCACCGGTGGGTCTCTCCGCTCATCCCTTCTCTTCTGTCACAAATAAATGAGCGCCTGGTCATCTTTTGTGACCGAGGTCTTTGTGACAATGTTACCGCCCATAATAAAGAGCACCCATTTGTTGCTTCAGCTGCTCAGTGTAGGCCCGAGACGGCTGCCTCCCCGCAAGATCATCACCAACGTGTCCATGAACGACGAGGTGCAGCTGAAGAAGGCCGAGAATGCCTGGAAGCCTGGCATGAAAAGGGAGAACACCCAGAACCCCGAGACCCAGAAAACTCAGGTCAGCACCTCACTCCGCCATGCCCTGTTTTCAGATTTCAGAGTCACAGCCTGTTATGGTTGGCTTGAAAGCTACTTAATTTTATTTGCGATATGCTCTTCAAGAATTGGATATTTAAATTATAGAGTCGTTGTTTAATTGGGTGGGTGTGCGGGGAGTGTGCAGGAATGTAGCTATGCAGGGGGACATTGGTTTCTAGTGTAAACAGGGGGTGTGATGATACTGAGGACCAGATCTTGTGTGCTTGTTGTTCCTTGTGTTGATTGTGGTGTTGATTTTGGTGAGAGAGTATTGTAGATATTGTAGTGTATTCTGTGGATGATCTTGTATATATTATAGGTTAACACCCAATGGTTGTGTTAAAAATATTCTTGCAAATTTGTGTGCAATTCAGCATTTGGAGAGATTGACAGATCTTCATTGCATTGTCTGGTCGGTAGGGTTATTATTGGATCAGATTTGGTTATTATGTATATATATATATTTTTTTTTTTGTAGGAGTTATATGTTGATTAAATCTTAAATTCTTGTAGCTGGTTCTAATGGGTTTTCTTTTAATTTGAATTTGGAGCACATGAGGGGTTTTAGTTGATAAGATTTGATAAACTGTTTGCTGCCAGTGCTACACTTCTCGGAAAGTGTGATTGATGTATGATGCCTTTATCGGTCTATATAGCAAAGTTGAGTGATTTTTGTTCATGACGAAGTTCCAAATGGCAGAGTAAATATTTGGTGAAAGTGAGGAGTTAGTCATTATGTGGAAGAACTGCTGAATTTAACAAAAGATTGGGATCTTTGTAATGGAAAGCTTAGTCGGTAGTCTGTTTTCCTCTCCAGGAGCTTTTCCAGAAGGTGCGCAGTATCCTGAACAAACTGACACCGCAGATGTTTAACCAGCTGATGAAGCAGGTGATGGACCTCACCATCGACACAGAGGAGCGCCTCAAAGGCGTGGTTGATCTGGTTTTTGAAAAAGCCATCGATGAGCCCAGCTTCTCTATGGTCTATGGCAATATGTGCAGCTGCCTGGCTATGGTGAGTAACATGTTCCCATACATTGCTGCTGAAGTTCCATACAAAGGCAAATGCCACACAGAAGTGAACTCTGTTTGAACCACTCTAAACTGACATGGAGCTTTAATCAGCTTCTATTTAGTAACAGAACTCTCAACACTGTCTTATACCCAAGTGTTTCTCCTACATGTCTTTCCTGTGTAGTTAAAAGTGCCCATGGCAGACAAGCCCACCAGCACTGTGGGTTTCCAAAAGCTGCTGCTGAACCGCTGTCAGAAGGAGTTTGAGAAGGACAAGGTCAACGATGATGTTTTGGAGAAGCTGCGGCACCAGCTGGAAGCGGCCACTTCAGTAAGCAGCACTCCTGTCTAGTTTACCCGACTCACCAACCCACAGATCAGGAGAAAGGGGACTGAAATCGGCAGCAGTGCTGGGAGGCGGCCTGGTCGTTATCGGGTCCAAACGCGCTGTTTCTTGCTTTTGTCTTTGTTCTGGTTACTCCTCGCAAGGCCAGCGAGCGGGAGAGGCTGGAGGAGGATCTGGAGGAGGCGAAGGACAAGGCCCACAGGAGGTCCATCGGTAACATCAAGTTCATCGGGGAGCTGTTCAAGCTGCACATGCTGTCAGAGGCCATCATGCACGACTGTGTGGTCAAGCTGTTCATGAACCACAGCGAGGAGAGCCTGGAGCGTCTGTGCCACCTCCTCACAGCCATCGGCAAAGACCTGGACTTGGAGAAGGCCAGGGTAAGCAGGCCGCGGGCCTGGTCTGGGTTGATTTAATATTCTCAGCAGATGCTCAGCACTTGCATCGGTTTATCTTTAATATGTCATGTAAAGGTTTACGGCACATGTGTAGATGAGTGCTAGTGTGCAGTGCAGCGGCTGTGCGGATTTTGTCCAGATTTGGTCTGTGTTGCGTTTTTCACAACAAGTACTTTACACATCGAAACTGGATGAAGAAGTTTTGGATATTGTATATTGACTGTCAATTTTGTCTCTAGTAGGAATGGCAGTTGTGATGTTGACAGTTCAGTCACCAACTAGTGTGACAGTTATTTGTGTTCAAGTTTCTTGTTCTTTTTTATTTTGTTTTTTTTTCCATGCACGCTTTTAACCAAAAAACAAGCATGTTGAAATGTTGTTTATAAAAGTTTTGCCGTCAGTGTTTTCTGTTGCTTGCCTGTTGCCTGCACTCTGACTACAGGGTAGCCAACTAATTAGGATCATCATCTATAGTGCGACTAGCATGCTGTGCTGATATCAGTGTATTATTAGGCCTTGGCAATGATTTTGAAAGTGTCCAAGTTCATGTTGTTTAGTGAAGTTGTTAGTGTGGTTGTTAGCTCTGCTCCTACTACAGCTGACAAAATGAAAGGCTTTTATTGAGGACTGGTCAGCTGTTAGAAGGTTTTGCTCTCACAGCCTCCTCCACGTTTGCCGCCTCCTGCTGCTGCACCCTGGATTCCCCAAAGCCAAGCGCAGCTGATGACAGCACAGCTACACCCACAGTGGCAGTGAACTGCTTTACAGCACTGACCAACGTGCAAGGCAGCAGGGTTTACATAAGAGTCATAAACGTCTTGCGACATGAGTTCAGCTGAGAGCACACCTGATCGAATCGAAAGGTGAAGAATATCTGAAATTTGTCGACGTTTCTCTTACACTCTCTCTCTCTCTCTCTCTCTCTCTCTCTCAGCCAAAAATGGATCATTACTTTAAATATATAGAAAAGACAGTGAAGGAGAGGAGGGGTTCTTCACGCATTCGGTTCCTGCTCCAGGACGTCATTGACCTGCGACTGGTTAGAGACTCTGCCTGTGTTTGTGTTTGCCATTCCAGCGCATGGTGATGCAAAAGTATGCATCTGCTGATTTTGCTTTTCTAGAATAACTGGGTGTCGCGGCGAGCTGACCACGGGCCCAAGACCATTGAGCAGATTCATAAGGAGGCCAAACTTGAGGAGCAGGAGGAGCAGAGGAAGGTGCACCAGCAGCTGCTGTCCAAGCACAACAAGAGGCAAAGGTGTGGCCCTCAATTCCGTGACAGCCTTTTTCACCTGGCTGTGTGAGGCCGAGGACAAGTCCAAGGACAATCGACAAGAGGATGGACACATTTGCCAACGTGTGCTAAAAGACAATGCAATAATTCAAAAAAAATAATAAAACTGTGTGACAAAGAAACAAGTTCTGACTCTAATGTATTTTTGCTTTTTCCTTTATGAACTGCAGACAAAACTATATTTAACATTTGCAGATGTTCAAAAGAAAAGACAGAGGTGAATATAGAAATAATATTATTTATTTTTTATTTTATTCTTCCTTGGCTTCTCGTGAATTCAGATAGGCTCTGCCCATTAGATTTCACTTTTTTGTTTGTTTGTTTTTTAATTTCTTTTTGCTAATTTCAAACCTGTCCTAGGATTTTCACACAATCTGAGTGAAATTGGTGTCAAAATATTTGCAAGAGTCTGAATCTCAATAATTATTTAAACAAAAACCTGACATAAAAAATACAGTTGTCCTATTCCAGTCTAATATTAGTAGTACAAATTAGTAGTACAAAGGTCAGGCTTTAACTTTAACTTTAACTAGCTGTCACTCCTGAAGGACATGTTCAGATTTCATGAAATTTAAAAGACTTATACCAGTATTGACTTTGAGGTAGCTTACCAAATGTAGCAGTTTTGTCAATATGGGGCATTATAATATTGCAAATAACTGTTTCTCAACGACTGCTCTTCTGATCAAGATGAAATTTTGCATACTGCTTCTGTAAGCAAGCTGAAGGATTCCTAAGGATGACTCAAACATTGGCTAATGTTTTTCAAGTAATTGGCTAATCATAGAACTGGCTTCAGTGGACTGCTATAACGTTGATTCTTGTAGAAATTACTTTAAATTTAAATATCCTACTACTTTTTATGTTGCTGATGAACTGTAACACACTAGTCGTAGGACCTTTCTCCAATCTTCACAAATTTGGTATCAAAATATTGATGAGACTGAAACATGTTGATATTTGTATGGTATATGGCCCCTACATACCTATCAATCCTTCCAAGGTGTACTGATTCATTCAAAACAGCTGAAAAAAAATTAAGACTTCTTTGAGTAATTCTTATGAAACTTGACATGAGTATTGATTTATGGACTTTGAGCTAGCATGGCAATTATAGGACATTTTTGCCAACAGCCCCTCTGACATATGAAAAGGTATTTAAAAAAAGAAAAATGAGTCAATCCCATTGTGTACCAATTGTGCATGAGAAATGCAGTTTATACAGTGCAATACTTTGTGACTATTTCATAAAAAAAGTTCAATACGTTTTGTAAATCTTTTTTTAGCCTGATTTTTGATACCTAAATTAGTTGGGCAAATGCACCTTTCAAACAAGTCAGTGACCTTTTGATCTAGAGATACCTTTTAAATGTAAAAAATGCAGATCTTCTTGTAAATAATGATCAAAAATATGTGTATTTAACTATCAATCCCCAAGAGCAGGATTTTTATTAATAGGCTAAAACTTAGCCATAGAGTGTTAGATTATCACCAAACTTCAATGGTGTATATGAACATACTGTGAATGCAAGTACATTTGGGGTGAACTGACCTTGTGGGGGAACTATATTTCTTAGTCATGTCGAATCAGAAAAATAATGTTTATATAAAGCAGTTCAGCAGAGAAAATTGAGAGATTGGTTTCAAAATACAACATTCCTGGAAACAAAATGTCAAAACCAACCACAAAGGCTGGTGAACTTAATATGGCATGTCATCAGCAACCAAGTTGTGCAGATGTGATAAAATGATTGGACCCTTTAATTGCCACCTGCAGCTATAATAAATGTAATTCTAATGTATGTCATGAATTCCCTAGATGAAGGAATTTAGACATTTCAATAGCAACACACCTCCCTTGATGGAATGACTGGGTACAGAAATTAGTTGACCAGAAAGGCCAGAAAAATAGCACAACCACAGCCTTCAAACCAGACAACAAAGCTGCTTAATGCTGACAGTTTTATTTTTTTTTCAAATACAAAATACAGACTCACTCTCAATAAATAACCATTTGATGAACTAATGCAGAATATAAATTAAGACACTGACACAAGCTTTACTGTAGTTACTAAGCATTTAGGTTTGGGTGTTTTTAGGACTTGGTGGGATGGTTACGAGAAAATATTGGCATATTAGATAAGCAGAAAAATACTATGGATGGGTTCAACACATGATGTGCGTACGAGAATTATGGAAATCGGGTCAGCTTTGGAATAGAGAGGAGCGTTAGGCACATACTAATAATATTAATACATTTTCAGAGACACACAATATCCATCCTGCCAAGGACAGGCAGTGATCAGTGAACCAGGCAGCCAGTAAGAGAAATAAAATCACCAAGAAAGTCAGGCTTTTTGCTGTTTGTTTTCAAAAAAATGTCCTTGACAGAACACAAGATATGACTGAATGAGCAAAGTTACATTTATATAGAGCCTTTCAAAGAACATACAATGCTTGAACTAATAACAGACACCTGTTCATTTCAACACAATGGGAGAAATTACTCTGCTCACAGAGCTTAGTAACGCCTTAGAGGAAAATTGGCTGCTGCACTTTAAAACACTGAGCGTTATTCTTAAAACACATAAAAGGTGCAAGATCACACGTTGTCGTGTGAGCACCTCAGTCGTAAAAAGGGCTGAGTTGTCATGAATACGCTATGATCAGGAGTAGTCGGCCGTACTGCTGCGGCATCCGGTCAAATCAACCGTCCTCTAAGAATCAGCGCAGTACTAGTTTTGGTAATAGCAGCATCTATGGACATAAACGGCGGCGAAACGGATGGTTTCTTTCTCGTCAACTTTATAGTCCATCACACCTGCTCCTATAGATCGGGATAAAATCTCCATACCAAAACCTCTGTGCATTGGCATGATGAAAATTTAGAGCGCGCAAATCCTTCACTTCTGAAACAGCAGAAATTATGTAATTTTACGCAGATTAAAAAAAAAAACCTCAACGCTAAAGACTGCTGTTGACGGAGTTTTAATGTAAATATAGTAGGTTGGGGAAGTGTAACGATGAGCAGTGTGTGGAAAAGAGTGAGATTTATTAGGGGCAAATCCAAAGTCCAGGGTCAAATTATTAACATGGAGAGTCCGAGAATTCATGATAAACTAAAGTAAAGAAAAGTGCACGAAGACAAACCAGGGATGCAGGCTATAACATTGGGGCGAGGATAAACATTCAGGCTTATATTCACATGCACGGAAGCCTCGATTAACAAACAGCAGCTGGACTTACAATAAATAGCAACAAGACTAAACTAAAACAGGGCTTCAAAACATGGTCACATGAGCATTAAACCAGACACAAGTGCAAATTATGAGGGGTGCAGAAAACGAAACGAAGGAATGGAACCACAACAAGGGAGTAAATCAAAATAAAGACACTAGACAGGGAAACCGTGGAGACATGAACGCTAGGAGGGTGGTCAGTGGTGACAGGAAGCTTGTTTCAGTCATGGATGTCTTTGGCAAAATGAATGCAACTAAAATGCTTTCCTCATGTGTCCTAATAACCAAATAATAACCAAGTTCTTCTTTATTTCTAAATAATATGCCTTTCGGAAATTGTATAACTGCTTGTGTTATATTACTTTCTTTTATTCAGAAACACAGGAGACTCAGGTGAAAAGTGTGATGGAAATTATACACTTATTATTATATCCTAAAACTTGTCTCACCTAATCGTAGTCATCAGTTTATTAGATAAATGCATACCTATTTTTCTGTTTGTGTTTCACATGTTCCATCCCTTTTCTCTTCTTTGAAAGAAAAATTCCTTAACTTAATCAAAGACTAGGATTAAAAAAATAAAATAAAATAAAATCATAGACAGGTCAGCTGAGCCCACTCCCTTGTCGTAATGTCCCCATATTGACAGTTAAATACCACATATTAAATACAATAGACACTGGAGTGTCTTGTTTTTCTCTGAACATTCCACAGTGCGTCTAGAATTTTAATAGTTGTTTATTTCTGCTGTTTTTCTGCTCTTATTTGAATTTGTTTTTGTCTTAAGGAGAAAAAAAAGGCGTCAAACGAGACCTGTGACCCCAGGGGGAAATCGTGGATCAGATGCTTCACACCAAGTCACTGTGTAAACAACACCAGGTTCATGTTTTAGTGTGAGGAATGAGTGCAGGAGTGTTTTGAAAGAGCAAATACAAACACTAACAAGAAGAGAACAAAGAAAACAGGAAGGAGAAGCTCCTATCCTTTTTGAGTTACTTACTGAGTTCATTCTCATAGCAAGTTCATTACACCTTGTGTACTTGTTGTAGTGAATTTTGCTGTTTCTATATTGGCTGAGAGAAGGAGCAGACCTGTTCCATTTACATTTAAACAACAGAATCTTGTCAGTGGAGGATGTACTTTCTCAAACCTTTTTAACTGGTATCTCGCCTCTGTGTCTCTCTGTGTTCGCAGGACAGGGACCACTGCACGCCTCGCACCAGAACACCTTTCCAGTGATGACTCCCCTCGTGTGGAATTAGTTCACAGCTGTTTAGTCTTATACTTATCCACAACTAGGATTAGTCCATTTACTATTTCTTAGAAGTGGGGATCAAGAACATTGGAAGACGTGAGTAGTTTTTTGGAGCAATACAGATCAATACATAAAAACAGGCAAATGACCTGGTTATACCCAAATACATCCATAAACATATCAAACAAAGTAATGCTTAGGTATGAATTTTCTTGACTTCGTGACCTATTATGAAGCTTAACTTGTTATGAAGTGACACATGTGATAATGTTCACACATTTAGCTGCAATTCTTTGTTTAACTTCAGAGGGTTAAATGGAGCTCACTCAGATGATGGTGTTGACTGCTTCAAGGATTTTCACTAGAAGTTATATAACTGCAAGTTATATTACCAATGTCTAAGTGTATGCAGCGCAGAATTCTTTATTCGTCATGTAATACATGTCCTATTTAATTCTACAAGATAAACAGGTTGGAAAATATTTGTGTAAAATAGATTATGATTATTTTTGGAACATAAAGCCATGCAAACATTGTAAGTGGACATCAAGGAAAAATATAAAATAAAAGAATAGTATAGCATACAGTTACAGGGTATTCCTGTTTTCATTGATTACTAGGGAAGCTCTTTGTCTCCCTCTTGTGGCCATTGTTGTCTGAGCCAACAACCATATCAACATAAGTGACATGAAGTTATAGAAAGTTATAGAAAATTAAAACTAAAACGTATTTTTATAAACACGATTTGACAGTGTGTTTTACATATTCTGGTTGAATATGACATTTATGTGTACAAGATTATAAAAAACACAATCATACATTTACCTGATACTTATATCCAAAGTGACTTACGAGTGAGTATATCTTGAGCAATTGAGGGTTAAGGGCCTTGCTCAGTGAACCAACAGTGGCAACTTGGCAGCAGTAGGGCTGGAACTGGTAAGCTTCTGACTACATGTCAAGTATCTTAACCACTGAGCTACCACTGATCACTGCTGGGGGTAACCATAAATGTTAGAATTTAAAATGTTGGATACTAAACTATTTAAAAAAACATTTTGGAACATTTATTTATTTCATTTCCCCTAACCTTTGACAGCACGGCTAGTCCAGACCTCTGTATATGCATCTTCTTACCCCTTCTCTCTGCACACAAAAAATAAAACGCATTGAGAAGAGACTAATTGCCCAAAGGATAAAAAATAAAATGACATATATAATGATAAAAGGAAAAGGTAAATAGATAACAGTAGATGTGTTAATATAAAATCAAAAGTCATCTAAACAGAACTCAATGCAATAAGTGTGTTTTGAGATGTTTTTGTTTTGCTGTTGTTTTTTTTTTTTTTTTTTTTTTTTTGCTTTCAAGTGCTAATGCCATTATGAGTTGCTAGACCATGAAGACATTTAAAGACATTTAAAGAATAATAAAATAATTAGATTTTGCTGTAAAAGACAGATGTCATGTTCACACTGCACAACTGCACTGCTTAATGTGAGCAGACATCTGGCAGACACGCTTATCTATAGCAACTTACAGTTTCAACTATATTACAGAGCTAGGTCCATATAGCAGTAGGAGTTTGATTCAGTTCAGTTTAGCTCACTCAGGCTTTCATTTCTGTTGTCTTGTCTTCAGGTTTTGTTTCATTGTCCCTAATAAGTCCAACTTGTGCTTGTCTACTCATGTCTCACTGTCCTTCTTTGCTTGATGTCACAACTTCATTGATACCTAAAGTGAATGTTGGAAATATCACATGTTCTTTGAGTAGGAACCAAACATCATTGCTCTAATACACTGGACTGATAGTGGACTCTGCTGAGGTACACCTACCCCTGATGTCGTGATGTTACTGAGCCTCATCCTGTCTCAGATGCCTTGGCTATTCCCATCATCCCCTGATGTCCCCTGTTGTAGCCCACACCACCTCCACCCCAACCAACTACTCTCTGTTGCCCTTAATGGACGTTCTCTTGCGACTTGGGTCTCAGACACATGCACACTATCGGGACAAGACTAGAACCTCCAGAAAGTTGGACTAAACATTAAATGCTTATTTCATTTTTTAATTTATGTCTCTCTTTAAACAGCCAGAGGAGGATGGGACCCCCTTTGAGTCTTGGTTCCTCTTGACGTTTCTTCCTCATGCTCTAGGGAGCTTTTCCTTGCCACTGTCACCCTTGGCTTGCTTACTGGGGGCTTGGACTTGGACATTTGAAAAGCTGCTTTGTAATAGCACCTGTTGTAAATAAAATAAAATAAAATACAATTTTAAAAAGTACTTTATAAATAAATTTTGAGTATTTGATTTTTATATGTAATCTTAAAATTCATAAGATAACTAAAATTTGTTTTTTAATCATTCCATTTTTTTCACGTAAAACAAAAATATAATTTGGATAGTCCCAATAATCTAGTAAAATCAAATCTCATCATTACAGTGCCAACAACACATCAACATCACCAGACTTCAAAGCACTTGTCTGAGAGGAAGATTTGTATGCCTGTAATTCTGTTGTTGAAGAGCCTATAAAATCAAAATAGGCTTTTAAATTTGAAATTTTAAACTCAAATAAATACAGCCTTATTTTAAATGCCTAAACACACACACACACAGTTACCTCACAGTGTGAATATTGTTGTTGGTGGAGACAGTATCATAGATCCTCTTTGCTGACACATCAATGATGTCATTGTGACTGAGGCTGAAATTAGATGGATTATAATTACCACATTGTTCAGGATTCCCAAACACACCTCCCTCTACTAAATCACCGTGTAGCAGTACAAACACCTGTAGATTTATATATCAATGAATTAAATTAATGAACGAATGAATGAATAAACGAATGACTGAATTAGCAAATGAATGAATAAGCAAAGCAATAAATAGTATATTTGTGTCAGTGGACCTGAGTCATTAATGGCCAGATAATTATGCATTTTGACATTTTAAACAAAATATCAATTCTTTCATTTCTTGTACAAATGACTTGTTATTTATCAAGCATGAAACTGTAAATCATAAAGAGTCTGTTATGCCTTATTTCTCTTTTTAATGAGAACATGTGTTTCTACAAGCAGTCTGGATATTCTGTAGACCACAGAGGTCCATCCTGCCAAGTACAGGCAGTGATCAGTGAACCAGGCAGCCAGTGAGAGAGGTCGTCATTTCCAAATAAAATCACCAAGAAAATCAGGCTTTTTGCTGTTTGCTTTTGAAAAATTAAGTCCTTGAAGGAACACAGGATATGACTGAATGAGCAAAGTTACATTTATATAGAGCCTTTCAAGGAACATACAATGCTTTACAATGAACACACACAGCTTCTATGTTCAGTCACCCTGCCGGATTTTGTGTTAAATTGTGAGAAAAAGAATAAAATGTGTTATGTTCTATGTTAGTGTTCACTGTGCACTCAACAATCAAGACTCTCTACACATCCCTCCTCCCGCTTGTCCACTCACTCCAGGATGTGGGCTTTGTGCTGGTGTGGGAACAGCATCTGCAGGCAGTGGTCAGTGAGCTGACAGTGGCTAAGGTCCAGTTCTGACAGCCCTTCAGAATGTTCCAGAAACAGTGCCAGTGACCTACAGGCCTGGTCCAGCCGGGTCTGACTGAGGATCACCATCTTACCCAGAGCCCAGGAGAGAGCCACAGCGCGTCTCACTCACTCCACATCAGTCCCCACACAGACAAGAGACAGGAACTGGAGCAGCATGGCTTTATTGCTGCTGAACACACTCAACATTCTCCAACATGTAGAGTCACAAAACACTAACACACTCACATAACTACTAACATTAATGCTATTTACACACATTTTGTTTCAAATGATAAAATTATTTTCCTTTTTCCAGAATGTTTCCCTAGTTTGTGTGGTGTTGAGTCAGTGGCTTACTGAAGGGTGACTGTGTGTAAAATGGGGAAGAGTTGCCCTCACAGCCGTGTAGAGTGAGCTGTGTGTGTGTGTGTGTGTGTGTGTGTGTGTGTGTGTGTGTGTGTGTGTGTGTGTGTGTGTGTGTGTGTGAGAGCTCGCTCTCTGGATGACCATGGAGACGACTCTGCAGTCCTCAGTGCTCAGAGTCAGTGTGTGTTTCTGTGTGTCTGCTGTGAGGTCCAGAGCAGAACAGCAGGAGAAATCCAGTCTGTGCTGCA
The DNA here is from genome assembly GCF_041902795.1 of Electrophorus electricus. Taxonomy (NCBI): domain Eukaryota; kingdom Metazoa; phylum Chordata; class Actinopteri; order Gymnotiformes; family Gymnotidae; genus Electrophorus; species Electrophorus electricus. Next base: position 47,494 of record NW_027658419.1, read on the forward strand.
GAGCGAAGAGCAGATCTGCTGCTGCTGCCCCCTGCTGTAGTTCAGAGACACTGTAGCAGTGGAGCAGCCTCAGCAACAGCAGCCTGTCAACACGGAGAAAACAAAACACACACAGACAGTGGCAGGGCAATTAATTTCAGGTTAATATAAATATTTCACCTAAATTTAACAATTTCCTCCAGAAAGTCATTTTATTCTGAAGTAAATATCCATGGATATTGCTGATTACCTGACAGGAGTCTCAATAAAACCTAAATGATGCTGGCACAAAATGACTTTTGAGGAAACTCGTGAAAAACACATAAACGTACATAAACGTTTATATAACACTCCCTAAACAGACCAGTTCTGTGTTAAAATTCTGATTGTGAGAAAAGTTCAAGCCTGAGACGGGAGACGTGTTAGAGCAGTGGCTCAATGCTCTCCAGCTCCGCCTTTGGTATGGAGGTGAAAAGCAGGCTGAGAGAGACTGCTGTGCAGTGCTGGAGGGTGAAGCGCAGGGCAGCACAGTGGACAGAGTCCAGCTCTCTGCTGTTCAGGTTGATGCAGTTCTCTGCTGAACTCAGCAAGCTGGACACACAGTGATCAGAGCCAGTCTGATAGATCTCTCTGAAGATGGACAGTACAAAGCTGGAGCTCAGCCTGGGGAGAACACACACACACACAGACACACATTTCCAGGTCTCATGCTGTACAGTATAATTAAAGTGTTTGGACTGTTACTAACTGTGTGAACAATCTGAGCCACACAACACATGACTGTATTTTCTGATCTGAAGTCTGGCCAGTACAGGCAGAAGGTCTCTGGGGTTTTGCTACTTAATGTTGGGGATGTGTAGTGATCCGATGAGCTGGTTGAAGCTCGTCTACTTTGCCGTAACGTCACCCATTCGCCTTGCTGTCTGGATGCGTACTTCTAGTGCTAGAGTCTTCTCTGTCAGACTAACAATTCATCTACACTTCTCACAGATAAAACTGCTACTAATGACGAAGAATAAACATGCTGCATTCAGTGCTCTGAACCAGAACATAAGTCATGATGAAAAGCAAAATGTTAACATTACTTATGTTTGTGGTAGTTCCTTAGATATAGTTTGTGATGATAAAGTAGCTTTCCATGGAATTTACCAGTTTCCAGGTAGAAAGTAATTAAATACAACGAAAAATTTGTTAAACAGATAGAGAGCAGTAAGAGCTAGTATGCTGAAACAGTTTCAAAAACAGGAAGCTTCCTTATGAAGGAAAGAGGTTGTTATGAACCTCACCATTTTGACAGCGAGTATTAACCATGGCTATAAAACCATGTGAATAATTCAGTTATGGGATTAATCCACAAAATAGCACATCAAATCTAATTATTTGGCCAGTACAGGGTTATGCAATATTCCTTCATCTCAGCAAAATGCAATAGCTTGACTTCCTTAACTGATTAATAATTAAAAAATATCTTTCTTGACTATAAGAATATATCTTACCCATTAGACAGATTAAACATCCAGTGAGTGTGTATCCTGGCATGTTAATGTAAAAGGCAGCTCCTACTGGATTTGGGGAAAGATTAGTAAAAGATTTCAAGTATCTGCAAAGCAGAAAACTGCCTATTCAACAGGCATGAATGATGTGCTACCGAAGTAGTTGTGTTATTTGCATAGCCTAATTAATATGCATGCAGATCATGTTCTATAGAACCTATATTGTTATATTAAAATTTCACTATTGCTTTTTTGCTTCACAATTGTTACACATAATTGCTGCACCCGATACAAGGATAGGAATTCCAATTTATTCATACTGGACAGAAGAATCATTAATGGCTGCTGAGTGAAGCACTTTCATTGAAAATTCATCCACCAATTTAAATTTTTTTTTATTTTTTTATTTTTTGTAACCACATCAGCCAGGAATACATTCCAGCTCTGTTTTAGAACACTGGCTGTGATTCATTACATTTTGGCAATTGTGAAAAGAAACTGGATGATACTTCTAAAAGTAATTGTGTTTGCAGTTTATTTGCACAGTTACATAAACAACACTGGTAGCATAGTCAACTGGCTTGATGGTTTTCCAGTGCACGACACTATGTTACCAGGGCTGGCCCAAGCCTGTGTGGGGCCCTATGCAGAAATCTTAGCTGCCACTGACATAACACAGGTAAAAAATCAAATAGAAATAAATACATGGTCTTTGGCACCCTCTTGGTGGCTTTAGCAGGCTCTTGTTTTGCTTATATGGCAGGACAATTGTTCTGCTGTTATCCTACCTATAGAGCAGTCCTATTTAGATTTAATGCATATATGTACATCAGCGTTAGCCCAGGTTTCTGGTGTTTATTTTAGATGCATTTTTGGTTGTATATATTATAATTAGGCTACTGTGGACAATTTAATACCATATAGCTACAGCACCTGTACTTCACACACATGTAGTAATCGGATCTAGAAAGTTGCCAACCCTATTAAAATATTAGGTTTATAGTATAATATTTGAATTAAACAGACAAAGCGTTAATCACAATCATTTGCATGATGATTAAATCTTGAACCAAAAATGTATCAGAGAGCTCTAGTTTTTTTTACAGACACACACCCAATAAAACTGTGCTTGACCATTTCTTGCCCTCTATATCATTCTCTGCAGTTTACTGAGAAAGACCTGACACTGGGTAATGCCATTGTCTATTCGAAGGCCAAAACAACAACAATCTTGCTTATCAAAGACTCACTCCACCCTGACCACAGCCTCTTCTTTTAGAAGCCATGAGAAAACCACCATTGCAGCTTGAGAGCACAAATCAAGCCTCTTAAGAGGTGTTATGTTCCACAGGCAGATCGATATCTCAATGCGGTCCACATGAAAGCAATTTTCTTTCCATGAGTGCAAATTGCACTTTTAATGCCTGATATTTCAGCCACTCATTTCTCTCACTACATGACAAAACTCTCGAAACTTTTCTCCAAAAGCACTGAATGTTATTCTAACCATTTATGGCCTTTCTCCATTCATGTACACAAAGTCCAGTATGATTCCAAATGTCATCAAAAGATATATCTGTTTGTAGCTGAACAACTTATACAATGCGATCTTTCTTCTTTGTGTCAAATGAACTTAACAATTGAAACATCCAAAACTGGCTGTGTTTCTTGCCAACATACTGGTGTTTGGACATGTGGGATTACTTGCATGTCGCTTTCAATAACTCAGTTGGTAGAGTAGAAGTTAAAACTGTCATCCTTAGGCTGTCGGCTCAACTCCAACTCACACAAACTTTATGTTTTAATGCAGAATCTGTCATTTTATATGAGCATAAAAAGAGGTTTTTCCCTGACCAGGAATCGAACCGGGTCCGCGGGGGTGAACACGCCGAATCCTAACCACTAGACAACCAGGGACAAAGCTACTGAGTTTACATGACAAGATCATTTTTCAAAGTCTGCACTCCTACTATTCTGACAATGTTTGGATGCATAGTGGACTTGGTATGCATGAGTGGAAAAAGGCCATAAAGCGAGTTATTTATCTTTCTCTTTGTTCTACAAAAAAATGAAGTTTGCAAGAGTCAGGGCTCTTTTTTACCATCTGGGAAAAGAGGGAACGCTGGTGTCACTAACACATGGAAAGAGCTGTTATAGTATTCCCCATTTGTCTCCTTAATGTTTCTGACATTTTAGCCACTCATTTCTCTCTCTACATGAAAACACTCTAGAAAACTTTCTCCAAAAAATACGGAATGTTATTCTAAGTACTCAGAAAATAGTCTTTTCCTCCCCCTTCTGACGCGTGAACTTATAGACGCCCTTGATTGCACGGTGTCTCTGTAATTGACAGGGGAGAGAGCGTATGCCACTCCCTCTCTCCCTAAGAGTACAGCCAATTATGCTCTTCTAGACTTCCGGCCACAAATGGCTGTGACACCATCAGTTTCAAAGTTAAACAAAACTCCTATAGTACTAATAAAAGCTTCACACTCACCTCAGCTGGGACATGGCAGACACTGAAGGAAACTCCTCACTTCATTCTCTTCATCTGACCAGTCATTAAGCTCCACTGGTTTCTTCACTGTTTGGAGTTTCAGCACTTCTAGCACTTGTAATATTAGAATAGAATCCCTTTATTTACTAAAGGTACACAGAAATGTACACCGGTACACAGAAACTTACTGTATGTAAGAGTGCAATAGTTCAAAGCTGTATTAGTGCAGATAAATACAACTACAGTGCCATTGCAGCTTTTAATGCTGTTTCAGTATCAGGGTCTTCAGGAAGGCTCCACCTGGCAACCCTGAAGTGCCTTGCTATGCTTAAAACCACACACACACACACACACACACACACACACACAAACAAACACAAACACTTAACAAGGTGAGTTCTGCTTATTTGTTATTGGAGATTTGTTAAGAAGGCTGATCGCCATTTAAAATTAGGTTTCACAAACTGTAATTGTTACACTGGTGAGTTTGAGGTAGAGATGCACTTTCATTAATACTGCTTACACTTTGTTTCTTTACAACACGCATGGACGTGTTGAAGCATCTCATAAGCATGGAACACTAATACTCAGAGCACTGGAAGGTTGAAAACAGAAGCTATCTGGCTCACACAATGTTTTAAATGTGCCAAGGGAAATTCCAAGTGTGGCCATCCTTGAGTGGAGTGGAAGATAAATATGTTTTTTTTGTATTTCAAAGCGGCTGTAAGAGTATAACAGGCAGTTTAGAACATGTCAGTCCCTCCATGTAATTTGAGAGAAAATATCCTATGAAGATTGGACCAAGATTCCTGCAGAGTATTTTCAGCACATAGTGGAAACTATGCCAGAAAGAATTGCTGCAGTTCTGGAGGCCAAAGAAGGTCCAACATGCTATTAAATGGGTGTACTTAAGCCCACTGTGTCCTATAATAGGATATTGCTGGAATGTATGTGGATGTTGTTGGAATGGCCGCAGAGTTGCGGCAGCAGTACAGGTAGTCTGTGATCCTTTCCCCATCCGAGTGAGTTTGCCCTATTGCACGGGGTCGAGTTGTGATGTGAATGTTTAATTACACAGGATGGATTGTGGGCGACAGAACCGAACAGCCTTCAGGATTCAAGTAGAGAAAGGGGAAACTTCTCCAGCCTTTGAGTTAATCACAGGACTATTGCATAGCAATTAGGGATAACAGAACAGCTTTCGGGGGGGGTTTGGGTGGGTTGCCTTATCCGCCCCTTTAACAGAGTAGTCACAATTCAAATTTCCCTTGTTCCATTGTTTACAAGGCATTATACATGTGGTTTATTTATAGTGCACGGAGTAATATGCAGCAAGTCTGGTCTGTCTGCTTTGGAAGAGAAACATTTGGCCAAAAGAGCAAGACACAGCCAGGAGGATGATTGCTAAGAGCACATCATAATATGCACCTTAAAGCTGTGCTCTACAGCTAGGTCCTGTTCCATGACTGCATATATAAATTTACTACTGACATTGCCATTTATATCTGGCCATTTACAGTGCACTCTTGCTCAGTGCAGCACTTGAAGCTGATTTTCCATTGTGTAGTTATTATGTTCAAGAGATGTTTGACCCGGTCAGGGTGACACACTTTAGTGAGGGCAGCAGTATCCTAGAGGACACTACAGACAGTGACGGAGACATTTCAGAGCGCGAGGTGAGAGGTTGAGTTTTTTGTTACTCTCTCTACGACATACTACATACTGTTATGCTGTGACTATAGAAACATAAAGCAAAGTAAAATAAAGCAAAGTAAATTTCCACAAAATGAAGTAAGGTAAATTCCCACAACATTTCCCCCCTTTATTCTATATCACACATTATCACACATTTATTCAGCAAATAGCACTACGATGTCTTCGTGTGGATCACCAGCACCGCCCATCTTGGGGAGCAGAATGTCTTCACTGAGCTGCGGTTGGTCATTGGCATGGCCGCTGAGTGCTGGCATGGTGAACACACTAGAAAGATGTCTGACACGCAATGACAAAAAAGGAGGTAAACACAGAAGAAGAAGAAAAAGAAGAAGAATGAGTAGCAGAATGGGCAACGCTACAGCCGCTACTGGAACTGTAGGCTGCGGAGTGAAGGCAGATCACATATGATTCATATAATCAGTAATATTAGCGCTGAGATCTGGAATGTAAAAACAGCAGGAAGTGTTAATCATTTTGCACACTCCTCCTTCCTTCATGGTTAGGAGATTTAATACCATTCTATGTTGAAGCACTGCTGCCCTTATCACTTGTTGTTCTATCTTTAAGGCACTTATTGCTGCTAAGGTGTCATTAACTACTTGCAGTAACTGATAAGCTAAGCCATTGATCTTTTGCAGGGCTGCTACTGTGCCACCGCCCAGGAAAAGGGACCAACCAATGGTTTCACCCGGAGTGGTCCATGGGTCCCTCAGAATTCTACCACAATAGTCTGTGCTGGTTATGTCTCTCCTCACCCTGTGCTGCTTGGCATGGGGAAGTGTATACACCTGCATCCTTGGGCGCACTACAGCTGGATAACAACAACCAGTCCAGTTCTGTGGCAATTCACCATAGGCCACCGAACCACCGACCCACATTACATTCCAATACCCCTGCAGGGTTGTCATGGAGCAATTCCACAGGGAACTGCTATTGGAGTCACTGCAAGTGCCATTGCTGTGCACCTGCACATAATCGATGCATCTGGACCAGACTTCCGGCACCTGCTGCTTCATCTGCTATACAAATATCTCACCCTTACTAGCTGCCACATGCAGCATCATTTTCGGTGGTGCGGGGTTAGTGGGACTGGGACAGTTTGAGGTCTGGTTAATAACCTGGCACATAGAGATTGTCATATTCACTTCTCCTACGTCTGCGTTTTTCAGAGGGATCACAGTCCTTGGAACACTGGTGTGCTGGCACACCAGGTACTCTTGCTCGATATGTTGGGCATGCACAATGGCTGACATACACGCTGTATTTTGTTGGCATTTAGCTGCTAATCATTCTGCTTCAGTGGCGTTGGGACCCTGAAATGGTAACAAGTCTTCTCATAAGTCATGGGATTCTTCATCCATATTAATATTCAGTCTATGTTCTGACTGTGTTAGCTGTGTCTGATTTTCTCTACCGTCTCTTGACGGTTCCGAGTGTCGAAAGGGTAGGCGTTGCCGTTAACACCCTACTCAACACAGTTCCGACCTAGTCTGTTTGGGTGCTGCTGCTTGGAGTTGGGGCTGGTGTCGGAGCCTTCTTACAGTGTGTATGATGTACCCAGGTTCCTCGTCCTTCTATTTTGACAGCAGTGTGGGTTGTTAACAGGAGGTTCTAGTTGTCTCCACCTGGTGCCTTCAGTGGCGGTAGCCCCTGACTGAATTTCCCGTAATGTGGCCTGCGGGGTAGCAGCGGTTTCCTGTATTGCTTGCACAGCGGTTTTAGTTGCAGCTGCCTTTGCTACTCTATCTGCAAAAGTATTCCCCTTACTGATTTGGTCTTCTGTAGTCCTGTGAGCTGCACACTTAACAACTGCAATTGTCTTTGGCAGCGAAATGGCTTCTAGCAAGATGGTGATGTCTAATATATTTACCCGAGCTTGTCAGGAATTGCCTATGTTTCCATATGGCTCCAAAATCATTAACAGTTTTGTCTGCAGCTAGTTTGCATGCTTCCGTCAGTGCTACTAGTTCAGCAGCCTGCGCTGAATAGGAGGATGGTAATACTTCTGTTTTAAGTATTTCATGATCTGTTACTACCGCGTATGCTCCCTATTGACCCCTGTGTCATCCCTGCATGCTGACCCATCCACATAGAGGCATAGGTCTGGGTTACTTATGGCTTCTTCAAAGAGATCAACCCGCGGTATATATACTTCAGCTAAGACTGCTGTGCAGTCTTGTGGATCTCCATCCTCCTCCGTAGGAAGGAGTGTAGCTGGGTTCAGTGTTATACACCTTTTGACAGTTATATTAGGCATATCTAAGAGGGTGGTGTGGTATCTCAGCTACCACTGGGCTGATAAGTGTGACACTCTTTGGTCCTGCAGTATTCGGTGTAATGCGTGTGGGACTAAAACAGTAAGAGGGGAGTATGCCACTATGGTTTAGGTAGCGAAATTATGGCTTGTGGTCGGTTTTGAGTTAGCTTGTGTGTATTTCCCCCTTTAATGATATGCCCCAAGAACGTCACTTCCTCCTTACAATTCTGTAATTTTGCTCTACTAGGTCAGTTACATGTATGTTACATCTGAAATATTTCCATGAGCTTTTATGCAACATACTAAACAAAGGTTAGGAACAGGCTAAGTCAAATCAGGCCAACTCTCAGCAGGTCAAAAGTACTTAAGACTGCAATCTATGATCTAGTATTTTATCAAATTTTATCATAATTGTAACACAGGGAGGCTTGGCAGGATACAAAAGAGGAGCAATGATGCATACAACGATGTTTATTTAGAGACATGGAAGACAACGTAGCACTAAGGCTATCGTGGGATCAAACACTGACAACGTTAACGTTTACACAAAGGACTTATATACGCAAACAATAACAACACAATGAAGGGCAGCCGTGAAACACAAGGGACCATGGCCACACGGATGAACACACACACACACACACACACACAAGCAAACACACGGGGAGACGTTTGGGGGGGGGGGGGGGGGGGGGGGGCGTACCGTGACAAGAATATGTTCACACATGCTCGCTCGCTCGCTCTCTCTCTCTCTCTCTCCCCATCCTTTCAGCCTTTGGGTTTCAATAATACCCCCAGGGCAGACAGAGCCACTATTCAAGCAATGTAATATTCTTTAATATTCTACTCTGGCTCCTCCTACCTCTGCAATGACATCCTCAGCTTTTATTTCAGTGGGTGGCGTGTGATGTCATAATGCAGCCGCATCAATTAAGCGATTATGATGTAGTCAAAGAGCAGATTTTTCAAATGAACAATTTCTGTGACCCATTTTTAGACTACAGATCACAGATAACGGGTACACTAAATTTATTATGGGTCAGTGCGGTAGTTACAATTGCAATCCAAGACGCAAGGAACATGTTCCTTCTGAGAAATATGAAAAGGAAAAGCACGGGATATTTGGTAAATATGGGAAAAAGAAAAACAAAAAAACACGAGCCCAGATCCCTGCCAGAATAGAGGATGACTTCTTGGATGAACTGTGTGTGTGTGTGTGTGTGTTTGTCTGAGAGAGAGAGATCTACGTAGAAGTGTTCTAAGTATCTATACAACGCTAATAAGACATTTTCTGTTACTTTTTAAACAGATACTAGACCAAAGTATTTATTGAAAAATGACTTGCCTACTGAGAGAACTGAATCAGCCATGGTAAGTAAAGTAGAACCAAGACAAATGATTTAAAGCCATACTGAGGCAAGGGACAAAAGCCACAAAAAATGGAAAAACAGCTATGGTGAACAGTGATGCTAATTTAATGCTTGTACTTAAGTACACTGAAATGTCTCTGAATATAAATTACAAATGCATTTCAACAAATGTTGGAGAAATTAATTAAAAACACTAATGTCAATTTATTTAGAATATATTTAGGACACATACATTTAGCATATGCAATCTTTGTCAATTACAGGAAAAAAAAATACTGTTGGTGGGTTTTTTGTTTGTTTGTTTTACATTCTCCTTACTATAGAATTAACAGTCGACTGTTCGGTGACTTTGCATGCTGAATTGTAACACTGATTATTAGTATAATTGTGGCGAGAATCAAAATCAACACTAGCTAAAATGACTGAATGCATTGGAATTTATTATTCCAATAGCACAATTTGAATGGGTCTACGGTACCTTAGTGTGTCAGGTCCTGTTATTTCTGTTGAACATTTGATGTTTGGGGGCACATTTTTACATCATTAGGCCTGCAGGCTATGTGATTACGGCTATGCGATAAAAATTGTATTTGTTTCCTTTCCAGTCCAATACAAACTATAAATTCCAAATGCATCAAAATGTAATTAAAGTCATATTTCAATTAAATGTATTTAAATACTGTTCAACAATATTTCTACTTATATCTACAGGTGGAACTGAAGTCTTTCAAAAAGATAGAACCTCCAGATATGAATTTCAAGATGATGCTTCCTGAAAAGACTCCTTTGAATCAGATTTACGATGACAATGACTGGGATGAATGTATTGAGGACCTGGAAGCCATGTTTGCTAGAGTGAGAAAGTCTGCAGTGGAGCAGAGCAATCCTAACACTTGTTTTCCATAAATTCTCACAATGCTATGAACTATGCATTTCAAGTAGATGTAATTAAATATTGCTTAACACTGTTTCTCTTCATAGTTGGAACTGAAACTGAATTCTTTCATAAAGATGCAATATGATTTCTGTGAACATGATATGGGCCAACTGATTGAGGAGATGGAATCCACAGTTGTTAGAGTGAGAAAGTCTGCAATGCAGCAGAGCAATCCTAACACTTGTTTTCCATAAATACTAACAATGCAATTAAATATGCATTTCAAGTAGATGTAATTAAATATTGCTCAACACGGTATTTGTGTCTGCAGGTATTAGACGCCGTACTTGCTAGGGAGGATATGGATGCATAATCTCTGACGACAGCAATAAACAGCATTAAAAATACTCTGACATTTTTCAGTCTAATCCTTGCCTATCTTGTCTGCAACACAGTCAATTATACCATGGATAGTAATTATATGTTATTTTTTTTGTCTCAGAAACATTCTGAATGTAATATTTCCTACAGCCTTTAAGATACAATCACCATACTTGGCACCCACACTATTTTTTCCCTCGATGTCCACTTACATCTGTGTGGCTTAACAATCACAATTCATTTTTACACAACCAATTTCCAACTTCTATATATATATATCGCTCGGAATTCAACAGACACCTGTTGCTACTGCACCTTTGAGACGGATGTAAGATAAATGAGCTCCTTTATGATTGGCTGCCCTGTATTGTGCTTCATTCAAAAGGTACTCAGAGCTGAAATGCCTGAGAAAGGCAATTTAAGTGGGTGTGCTAAACCTCTATAGGCTGAATAGGCAGAGATAGGTCAATAAAGTGTTCTTGTGACATTAGAAATACAAATTTCAAAAGGGGCATTTTTGGCAGCTTAACTGACATAGTTAAGAATTTTAACATTTAAAATATATATATTAAAAGGAGAATGTTACTTATTTCACTCTGACTGTAAAACAGTGCATATTGTGTTAAATGGGATTTCCATCCCATGTTTTTAAGGCTGCCTTATGTATAAATAAATAGGCAAGAGTAGGTCAGTCTTCCATTCTGTATCACATACCTACCCTTGATAACACCGTGGTAACTGGAAAAAAAACAACCCTTTTTACTCAGTTGTCACTACTTCCAATAGACTTCACGCTGATCTCATAGAAGTCCACCCCTTTCCGTGTCCTCCGGAAACAGCACTACCGTTGTGTTGTGACAGGATTTGTTCCTGAAGTTGTATGCATTTTCTAAATTTGCACCGCATTTCTAAAGTGTGTTACCACTTTGATGAATATGCTTTGTGTATTTGCAGCACGATGGGTTTTTCAGGACACCGTAATTTATGCATGTTTAATTCCATCTTTTATTCACGTACTAAGCCCAACTCTATATAAAAAATTATTTTTGGGATATTTTCATTTATGATTTTCCCCTTTTTGTTGTTTGTTTGCTTTTTTACTTTCATTTTTTGTAGGGTAGCTTTGGGGCTCCCACAGACACTTGTGTATATAAACATATTAGGGGAGATTTTTTCATTGGTTTGTATATGTTTGTGAAGGAATGCACATAGTTCTTATGTTTGAACCACTTTAAAGATATTTTTTGACTTGTATCAAAAAGGAATGCAAGCATTTATTCATATCAACATTTTCCTTGCAGAATCAATTCAAAGACGATGCAACAAAATAGTTTTGCTTTTCTATTCTGTACTTTGTTTATTGACAGGTAATTCAAGCCTCAACTTTTTAGGGTGCCTCCCCATAATTGCTCAGCTCTTCTGTGTAATAAAAGCAGGATTGGTTTGTATATCACATTGGTGTAGGTCGTTTTCACCTGTTATATAAAGAACATTCTAATGTCTTTGGGGGAAACGAACCAAATTAGTCCTTTATAATTGTAATTATATATTACTTTGCTTCATTAGAAGTTTGTGATTATTCCTGTTTTTCATCAACTTAGGTACCGTGATTTACTGGGGTAGGTCAAATTAAAAGATAATTGCCTGCTTATATTAGGTAAGCAAAGTTTTTTATGTCATAGTTTTCACTTACTATGATTGGGACAATACATCTTTTACATGAGGATGGATTTTATCAAAGCTTATATGGATCTGTATGCCATGCATAGGACGCTTATGCTTTATTTAGTTCACTAAATACAAGCAGTTCATTTTTGTTTTAAATGTTGATGTTCCACCTGCTCCATCAGACCCTCTGCTTTGACACTATGTCCACCTGGTGTACATCAGTAAGCACAGCCTATAACAAGGTATGTCTTAGCCACTTGTAATCTTCTAAGCATTAACTTTCACAACATTTTTATGACAATGTTAGTCTTTATAGTTTCCATAACTAGGTGCTTCACTGAAATCAGCTCCAGTGTTTCATGTTGATGTCTTTCATTTTTCATACATAGTCATGTATATATTTGTGACATGCTACATTTGTTACTGTTTTCACTTGAACAAGGAAAATCATACTCAAAACAGATATATAAGTGGACAGTCAGGGTGAAATAAGTAACATTCTCCTTTTAATGTTATATTTAAAAATAATATTAAAGGTCTTAAGTATGTCAGTGTTTTCGTTAGTCTTTTGGCCAATGTTTTTTTTAAAAAGAGATAAGGAGATACCAGAACAAAATAGAAAAGCAAATAATAGAGGAAGATGGCATGGGATGGAGGGATGGAGGGATGATAAAAGACAGGGGTAGTAACGGATAATTTATTCTATTCTCTCAGCTATTCTCTTTAACTAATTCTGAAGTCTGCATCTTTATTTTCTATTTGAATGTTAACTTTACGACTAGCTGATTGGGGTTTAGGAACGACACTAGCGTTGATTTTGATTCTAGCCACAGTTCTAGTAATAAGCAGTGTTACAACTCTACATGCAAAGTCACTGAACAGTTGACTGTTAATTCTGTAGTAAGCATAATGCAAAAAATACAACAACATATTTTGTTGTGATTGAAAAAATTACGTCCTAAATACATGCGTTGTAAATACATTGACATTAGTATTTTTAATTAATTTCTAACATTCAGAGACATTCAGAGGTGTTTCTATTAAGCCCAGAGTCAGCTAGGTCTCCACTCTCTAATTACTCAATGAACCTCAATGGTCTCCCAATCACATCTTCTCTAACAGTTAAAGATCTTGGAGTTATGGATCCCAGTCTCTCGTTCGAAGCTCACGTAAATAAATAATGTTTCTAGGACCCCCTTTCTCCACCTTAGAAACATTTCAAAGATTAGGAGCATGCTCTCCACACATAATGCAGAAAAGGTAGTCCATGCATTTATTACTTCAATATTGGACTACTGTAATCCCTTATTATCTAGCTGTGCTATTAAGTGCCTAAAGTGCCTAGCGAGTTCAAAATGCAGCAGCCATAGTTTTTAATAGAGCTAGAAAATTTGATCACATCAATCATATCTTAGCTACTTTAATTTGGCTCCCAGTAAAATTTCGTATTGATTATAAACTACTTTTAATCATTCCAAATGTGCATTAGACTTTACAGTAACCTAAGACAACCCTTTTGCATGAAGGGAACTGGTAACTATGCTCACCCTCCATAATGTGCAAAAGATATTTAAAGTGTAGGACAGTCGAAGCATTATGTGTGCGTGTGCGTGATGTTATTAACGTGACAGTAAAAGCTTACCATTTTTAAACGGGGGCTGATCGACTTTCCACTTATGCAAGACTTATGTCAAGAGTACATGTCAAAAATTAGAGACGAAATGAGGTGCTAAATGCCGCAATTAGGCATACAGCAGTCAAAGGCAATTTGGAAACACACTTAGAAAACAAAGATCATGATCTTTGATCATGATCAAACTTTCAAAAAGCTTATCAACGTGACGAGAATGTGAGGTTTAGGTTCATCTATAGTGTTACAGTATCAATGTGAAATATGGATATCGAGGTCAGCAGCACGTAAGAATGTATATGTGTGAAACATCTTCGTCGCCATAAATGTTGTGTTGTTACATAATTAAGCAGTCCATCCAGTTTCATTTACTTGATTTATTAGCAACCTGTGTCCACTGTCTAACTCAAGTATTTTTATTTTTATTTCCTCCATGTTGTTTATAATAGGCCTACAGTAAGAAATCCTTTTAACTGATTAATAATTAAAAAATATCTTTCTTGACTATAAGAATATAGCTTAACCACTAGAAAGATTAAACATCCAGTGAGTGTGTATCCTGGCATGTTAATGTAAAAGGCAGCTCCTACTGGATTTGGGGAAAGATTAGTAAAAGATTTCAAGTATCTGCAAAGCAGAAAACTGCCTATTCAACAGGCATAAATGATGTGCTACCGAAGTAGTTGTGTTATTTGCATAGCCTAATTAATATCATTAGATCAAGTTCTATATTACCTATATTGTTATATTACAATTTTGCTTTTGCTTTTTTGCTTCACAATTGTTACACATAATTGCTGCACCTGATACAAGGATAGGAATTTCAATTTATTCATACTGGATATAGGAATCATTAATGGCTGCTGAGTGAAGCACTTTCATTGAAAATTCATCCATCAATTTTTTTTTTTTTTTTTTTTTTTTTTTTTTGTAACCAGAAAAAGGGCACATCAGCCAGGAATACATTCCAGCTCTGTTTTAGAACACTGGCTGTGATTCATTACATTTTGGCAATTGTGAAAAGAAACTGGATGATACTTCTAAAAGTAATTGTGTTTGCAGTTTATTTGCACAGTTACATGAACAACACTGGTAGCATAGTCAACAGGCTTGATGGTTTTCCAGTGCACGACACCATGATACCAGGGCTGGCCCAAGCCTGTGTGGGGCCCTATGCAGAAATCTGAGCTGCCACTGACATAACATTGGTAAAAAACAAATAGAAATAAATACATGGTCTTTGGCACCCTCTTGGCGGCCTTAGCAGGCTCTCATTTTGCTTATATGGTGGGACAATTGTTCTGCTGTTATCCTACCTATTGAGCAGTCCTACCTAGATTTAATGCACTTATGTACATCACCCTTAGTCCAGGTTTCTGGTGTTTATTTTAGATGCATTTTTAGTTGTATATATTATAATTAGGCTACTGTGGACAATTGTATACCGTATAGCTACAGCACCTGTACTTCACACACATGAAGTAATCGGATCTAGAAGGTTGCAAACCCTATTAAAATATTAGGTTTATAGTATAATATTTGAATCAAACAGACAAAGCATTAATCACAATCATTTGCATGATGATTAAATCTTGAACCAAAAATGTATCAGAGAGCTGTAGTGTTTTTCACAGACACACACCCAATTAAACTGTGCTTGACCATTTCTTGCTCTCTATATCATTCTCTGCAGTTTACTGAGAAAGACCTGACACTGGGTAATGCCATTGTCTATTCGAAGGCCAAAACAACAACAATCTTGGTTATCAAAGATTCACTCCACCCTGACCACAGCCTCTTCTTTTAGAAGCTATGAAAAAACCACCATCGCAGCTTGTGAGTACAAATCTAGCCTCTTAAAAATACTCGCCTGGAATTAAACCTAGTAGAGTTCCACAACGAGGTGCAATTTGTAAAAGGACGTCTTTTTCTCTCAGAGTTAGAAATCTGCAGAAATAAATACATCAGTTAAATTTTTAAATATGTAGGTTAGAAATCCAAGTATAAAGAGCAGATATATTATCTGTGCTAATTAATGAATGTATTTAAAGTATACATTTAGTAGGCCTAAAAATAGAACTTGTATGTAAATCATATCTAAATATTTTTATTTAGAGTAAATTACATGCGACATATTGAAGATTTTGATTTTTTTGGCCCGCTACCACCACACCGCCTCATCGGGAACTGTTACACTTTATTTTTTATTTATTTTTATTTATAACTTAAAAATAATCACCTGGAATGTAAACTTAGCCGAGGTCCACAACGAGGTGCAATTTGTAAAAGGACGTTTTTTTTCTCTCAGAGTTAGAAATCTGGAGAAATAAATATATGAATTTATTACCCCCCATCAGTGGACCTTTAGAGCTTTATTATTAAAAATAAGACAGACAGATGAACAGACAAACGCAAAATGTATATATAATATTTTTAAGTATTCGCCATCTGCACCATTACAGGAATGATGTGTGTGTGTGTGTGTGTGTGTGTGTGTGTGTGTGTGTGTGTGTGTGTGTGTGTGTGTGTGTATGTATGTATGTATGTATCTATGTATATGGTTATGTGTGAGTACATGTATGTTGGATTGTATATGTACACGTATTAGAGTGTGATATTTATCGTTTATGGATTGGCTCTGTATGGATTTTATCAAAGGTGTCCACTCTAGATTATTGTTTCTGTTATTGATTAATTCTGAGAATTATTCTATTGATATATATAATCTATAAATAGATTTTTCTATTGGGTGACACTAATATTATTTTTTGTTTTCCAGTTCATGAATATGTTTTTTTGTTTGTTGTTTTTTTGCAAGAATATTTTTATTATATCAATATAATAATGTTATACATAGTATCCTGTCATATTGGTTGATGATATGTCTCCTAGGAGACATAAAGATGGTGTTGGATGGATATGGTTATTTAAAGCATGGGATATGTTGGTGATGCACTATATTGGACTGTTTGCACTTGTGTAGCATTTTGTCTGTTGCACTGTTGTTTTTATGTTGCACCATGGCCCTGGAGGAACGTTGTCTCGTTTTTGTTGTGTACTTGTATATATACCTGAAATGACAATAAAACCACTTGAACTTGAACTCGAACTTGATGACGACTTGCCAAAATTGCTTGATAGGTGTGCTCTGCCACGTGGCATGAATGTAATTGTCAACTTTGATTTGAGTAAAGAATGCACAGATTGCTGAGCTTGTGAAACCAATTTTAAACATCCAATGTGTAGTATAATGTACTCTGTATTATTTTGTACTGAATGCATTGTAGGTCAGTGTTGCTGTCATGTGGTAATTATTGTTACACATTTTAATCCAAACTGCAGCGTCATGGGCTAGTAATAAATGTTCCTCCTATTGTCTCAATGGGAGAGTAACTGTGAGATTTGATTTCACTATTATTTTGTATATCTTAGATAATAGGTTTTTTGTATTAAGAATGTTTGTTTATAAATTCTGATATGGATGTAGGTATCGGAATTGATTTTTGAACACATAGGTGATCTTAGCTGATGGTATTGTAGGAACTGGGGGCTTTCTATAGCATATTTTGGGGCTAGTTGTGGGCGTGACATGAAACAAGTCTTAGGATAAATATGTTTAAGGTTTGTAATGCCTTTTTCTATCCAAGATGTAAAGTTTAATATTTTTGTTCATGGTAAAGCCTGGATTGTTCCAAATGGGAGAATGAATAGTTCGTGTGAGTGTGGAGTTTGATATCTTGTGGAATTTCCACCAAACTGTTAGTGTCATGGCCACCTTCAAACTGTTGAAACATGGATATTTTTGAATATGAGTCTGGGCACATTTGAAACACCTGCCGCAAACATTACTGACATTATATCTTGTTTATGTGATTGGCTGTGCTTCTCTAGCCACAAGTACTTTTTGATTTATTTATTTTTTAATTTGGTAATTTTATATATAACAGCAACAAATGACATCTTAAGTTTTATGACAAAATGTGCAAACAAGCTGGTCTGAGAGGTGTGTAGCGGGATATGACTCAGTGCATCTCTGGTGCTGCTTTTGATGAGTACAGTGTCATAAGTGTGTCTGTCCAGCAGCGCAAAGAGGAGATACAGCTTCTTCTCCCGGAGGTTTCCGATAAATATGTAGTTATGTTAGTATGTAATAGAAAGACAGCTGCCGATCCTCATAGTCTAGGTACATGCCCGCATTCCTGGGCAATTGTGTCAGGGGCAGAGGGTTCTCAGGCTTGGTGCAGGTGTACGACTTCTGGGTGCTCCTCCAGAGCACCCAGAAACCCTCACAGTGGGTTTCTCAACTTGCTCAGACTCAAATCTCAATATCGGCATCTGAACCGTCTTAGAGAGGAACAAAAAACACAACTCATTTGATTAAATTGTTCCAGTATAAATATGGTTATCAAACATGCTTTTAAAAATATACTTCCATGGAGATGGTGCCCTACAGGGTAGTGTTGGAACAGTGTGTACAGGCTTAGTGTCATGTTGTGGCCCCGCCCCCTCCTCAAAGATCTTGGTGTGTGTGTGTTCGTCTGTGTTGCCACACCCTCTCGTGCCGTTCACCTGTTCTCTGTTATGTGTAATCGGCTTGGGTGTATATATGTCTCGTGTGTCATAGTACGTGTGTTGGTGTTTGAGATGTGCATAGTATTTGAGCTTTGTTGTATGTTTTGCATGTTTGCAAAAATAAAAGTGCGTTTCATCGTGCCTCATCCCCGCATCCTGCTTATCCTCGCAACGTCACAACTAGACCACTTTAGATGTAACTTAGAACCTCCAGTGACCTCTGTATGTGTTTCTTTAGTTGTATGAGCTCCAATGGAGGACTCTGAATAGTTGACAATGGAAGAGGGGTATATCAGATTCACCCCTTCTGCCTCGGTGTGACAGATTAACACACTGCATTAACGTTTAGAAATAAAAACATATGGTAAACACAGTCTAGAAAATATTACCTTGTAACAATTCATTCAGTATATGAACTGTTTTCTGTGTCCTTATGTCTATAAATTAAAAGTAATAAAACATTTAAATGATAAATAAATTAAAATGAATGTATAAATGTTCACAAATAAGAAACTACATTGGTCTGCACTTTTCTCCACAGATTCAAGGAACTCATGAAAGTTGGAAGCTATAAAAACACATAATACAGAATTATAGACTGACTGATGTGTGAGCAGAAAGATCACTGTGATGTTCTCATATCTAAAGCACTCAAAGCATTGATGTTATGTAAATTAACTGTGATCTGATTGGTTTAAGGAAATAGATTCACCTACTTTGAAGTTCAAGTTTTTATCAAAAGGTTAGAACTGGTTGACTATACTTTGTCTGTCCTGCAACAGGAAATTTAAACATTTATATCCAAAGTATTACGCGATAGAAATCAATTCAAGACTACCCGTTATTGACCGCTAGATGGGGAAAGATACGAAGAAATAAATGAGTCCAGATCCTCCTGCCCGACTTTACGGTGAGACTCTGCTTTTACGTCATTAAAACGCTAAAGAAAAAAGGCCGCCATATTTGTAGTTCCAGAACGTGAAAAGGCGTCATTTTGTATGCCGAAGAAAGAATAAATACCATGCCATGCCTTGAAGACGACGAAATTGCAATTTATTTAGCTAGCCATAAGAATAAGAATAGCTGTTTAATTTACATAATCACAAATATATTGCATGTACATACAGCTACATTTCAGTCGATCAAAAATGTTTCACGTATTTATAACCGCAACTTTATGTTACAGTGGTCATATCAGAGATTTACCAATATAAAACGCAACAGGTGTCGTGTTCTGTAATAGAACATTTTAACATTTATATCCATATTACACATAACCAAGGTGTAATATAACCATATGTACTGAACAGACATAAACAGCCTGTGTATTGTGAAAATACATGTATGTGTCTTCTACAGCAATTACTGTGCCGTGCACACCTTAAGTTTGGCATGAAGTGTTTGCTTTTTCCAAAGCAAGTAGTATTAAATTATTCTCATAGAATAAATTTCACAAAGACATGGACTTCTCAGTTGACCGTAGAAAGATGGTTTTCTTTTTGTATTTAATTTCTTTAATGCGAATCATATGTAGGTTACCACTGCTAAGCTTCACCACTGTCAAGATAAGACCTCGAAAAGACGCAGAAATTTATTTTAATAACAGCTTCTGCTGATTTATTCAATAACTGTATGACACCGTTTGAGTGTACGTACCGACTGAAAACAAACTCAAATTATTAGAGACACTCTTACTGCGTCTCCACATTGAAACATATCAGTTAATTAGCTAGGCTGGCTAACTAGCTTAGCTTTATTAGCTAGCTAAGCTAATGGCGAAGAGGATTACGTTAAAGAACCCCCGGTCTACAGTTGTGCATATACAGGAAAATTAATGAATAGCATGGTAATACACGCATTTATTGGAACAGTTATGTAGCTAATATGCATTTGTAGTATGTGCGCCTGGCGTAGAAATGAGTCTTTGTTAGCCCATTAAGGCTAGCTTAGCTAGGCTAGTTCGAGCAAGCTATTGTTGGTTGCTATGACAACGGGCTTGGTGTATTTTGCGAGCTTGTCGGCTACATAAGACAAGTGTTTATCGCTTTGCTACTGCGATGAAATGTTATTATTGTAACACTCTGCCAATGCCAGATGTGTAGAATAATTCACTAGTGATGTTTACTTCGAGACTTTGACAGTTTTAAGATGGATAGAAAGCGAATGAGCCAGCTAGCTGTCCAAGCTAACATGCAACCTTCTGTACATCCTGGGTACTCCCAGCCCTTATCAGGACCCCACAGTTCCCTTTGAGAACTCCCTGGTATCACGATCATAACTTTGGACAACCAGTTGTCATTCTCAACTCATGTTTCAAATCATGTTTCAGATTTCTCCCTTGTAACATACGAAGGATTTGGCCCTTTCTTTCGCAGGAAGCTACCCAGGTGTTTTTGCGGTCTCTTGTGATCTCAAAGCTAAACTACTGCAACTTACTACTTGCTGGTCTAGTAGTACTCTAGTACTTATTGTTTATTGCACTTATCAATGTTTAAGGTAGACCTTATGTATTTTGTACTTCTTGTTAGGAACTGGTTCAAAGTGACAAGTCCTTCAGGTTCAATCTCCTCCAAGTTACCCTCTGCCCTCCGTCCTCTGTAGCCGGATCCGGGGAAGTCAAGAGATACTGACACCAAGGTAGTGAATCAAGAGAGTTCCACTTTATTGAGGAAAGCACAGAGTATATATGTGTCCTATATCTACTATCTAAATCTACAGGATGATGGAGAAAAGTGAGGCATGTTCTAAGGGTCTACGTAGAAAGGAAAGGGACAAGGTTATTAAAGATTAGATGTTCTCTGCATGAACGAGCCACGAGCTGTTCCCTTGCCCGCCATTAGCCACTCCTGTCCTTAAAGAGAGACGGAGAGAGAGAAAGAGAAAGGGAGGGGTAAAGGAGACAGGAAGAGGGAGCGGATGACCTAGGGCGACCAGCTTGTGGTCAAGCCGCCATGTCATGGCTGATAGGCAGAGACCTTGCGTTGGGTGCCTGAATAGAGAAAGGCTCCAGTATCTAACACTTCTAGGCATCAGCAGTAATCCCTGTATTTCTACAGTATTCTAGATCATTGCTATATTGGACTCTAACCTATTGGACTGGCTAGGATGTATTCTATGAATAAATAACAAAGCACTTTTGTAAGTCGCTCTGGATAAGAGTGTCTGCTAAATGGAGTAAATGTAAATGTCCAAGGAAAGCCGACACTAGCAGGCAAACCGAGCATTGCACAGGCCATATTTGAAATTCCCACAATGCTTTTCTCACCGAGCGTATGTCCGGGCAATAACGTCAGTTGGTCCTATTATCAGCATGAGGAGAGTCTTTCATATCAATAAATTCTGACAACACTTTGAAAGTGATAAGCAGTGGTTAGCTCGAAAGTTATTCATAAACAAGCACGTTGAAAATTACGAAACAAGAGACTTAGATCAGCTGTTGTCTCTATCGATGGTGTGGGTGACCCATGTGTTCTTAGGATGCAGGTAGGGTCTAACGCCTTCTGTGCTGAGTTGCTGTTTCCATATTTTAAAAATAGAACGCATTGTTAAACGGCATCTGTAATAGTTAAGGAAAGTGCGTTATAAGTATAAAGTGTTACAGTAAGTGTTTTGGCCCCTGACTGCCATTAGGACAAGCCAAGACAACCACTCACTACGTTAGCTTATCTACTTGTTAAATCAGCCTGAAATTAAGATACAGATAAAAGTGTTGATTTTTATATTAACATTTTAACAACTTCAGCCAAAGTATTCAGAATGTAAATGTTTGGCCTAGCAGGTATGTCCCACAACTGATGCAGAGAGTGCATGTCATGGCAGAGGGGATTCATGTTGGCAAAATGCCCTCCTACAAATTAGTCTCAAATACTGAAGCAAAAAAGAGGCCAAATTCATCTGATGGAAGTAAGTCTAAAAGGGCTTCTTGATGATGTTACCCTGGTGACTTGCATTCTTTCCAGATGCTCAACAACCACTAAAAGTAGTGCATTGCTAAAAACTTCTACTTGTTGTGCTGGAGGTGTTGAAAATATGGTTTCCTTGTCATTGTCAGTCTGATTTTATAAGGTTCTACGTGGGTATCGATAGGAGCTGAAACTGTGCATGTGTTGCCCCTCTGAGGAGATGAGCCAATGAGGAAGATGCCCGTGTTCAAATTTGGCTCTAGACCACGCTTTGAGCTGGTGCACTTTGTCAGCGGTTGAAGTTGCAGCAGCATTGGCGGAGTGGGACGCAATGGTGAGAAGGAGAACGAGAAGGATCTCAGCAGTGAGAAGCTGAACAACGGCAAGCAGCGGGAGGCCGGAGACAAAGCCTCTCCTCTCCCTTCTCTGACACAAACACAGTCACGTGTTATATACTCACATAATCCAAAATCTAGCATCTTTTATTTGCTGTTAGCTGGCGAAGAGTAATCAGTATAGTCAGATTCCTTTAATGTAAACACTTGGGAAAATTCCTGGCATGAGATCACTTTGGACACAGGGAAGATCTGATAGTAAATATTATGACAGGGTGAGGTCATGACTGCTTAGAAAAGTTTATAATGAAGGTCATGAAAGGTCAGTTTTGACTAATTGCAAAAAACGCCATGTAAACATTAGAATGGGAAAATCAAGCGGTCTGAGCGAAGCGAACTGCGAACGAGGCATGGAACAGACTAGCCAGGACCAATATTTTGAAAGGGATCAGAAGAGGATGACATCAAGAATCATTCTGATGATCATGTGGCGCACGGTCAAGCAAATTGCAGCCAGATACAATGCTGTTGCTCCAACTAACATGTCTGAAGGCACACCATGGGTCCTCTGAAATCAGTAGATGTTTGAACAGAAGGGCTTACCTATGTATTGTGACCAAGTGCATCCCTTCATGCAGCTGCTTAAACTATGGCAGAAGGACACTTTCAACAAGACAAGAAACCCTGCCGCAAGGGTTGTATAATCACGGATTTGTTCCAGTATCAAGACAGCAAATTTTCAATGTTTCCCTGGCCTTCACAGTCCCCAGATCTTAATCCTATAGAACATCCCTGGGTAAAGGTATAACAGGCAGTTTAGAACATGTCAGTCCCTCCAAGTAATTTAAGAGAAAATATCCTATGAAGATTGGACCAAGATTCCTGCAGAGCATTTTCAGCATATAGTGGAAACTATGCCAGAAAGAATTGCTGCAGTTCTGGAGGCCAAAGAAGGTCCAACATGCTATTAAATGGGTGTACTTAAGCCAGATACACTGTGTCCTATAATAGGATGTTGCTGGAATGTATGTGGATGTTGTTGGAATGGCCGCAGAGTTGCAGCAGCAGTACAGGTAGTCTGTGATCCTTTCCCCCATCCGAGTGAGTTTGCCCTTTTACACGGGGTCGAGTTATGATGTGAATGTTTAATTACACAGGATGGATTGTGGGTGACAGAACCGAACAGCCTTCAGGATTCAAATAGAGAAAGGTGAAACTTCTCCAGCCTTTGAGTTAATCACAGGACTATTGCATAGCAATTAGGGATAACAGAACAGCTTTCGGGGGGGTTTGGGTGGGTTGCCTTATCCGCCCCTTTAACAGAGTAGTCACAATTCAAATTTCCCTTCTTCCATTGTTTACAAGGCATTATACATGTGGTTTATTTATAGTGCACGGAGTAATATGCAGCGAGTCTGGTCTGTCTGCTTTGGAAGAGAAACATTTGGCCAAAAGAGCAAGACACAGCCAGGAGGATGATTGGTAAGAGCACATCATAATATGCACCTTAAAGCTGTGCTCTACAGCTAGGTCCTGTTCCATGACTGCATATATAAATTTACTACTGACATTGTCATTTATATCTGGCCATTTACAGTGCACTCTTGCTCAATGCAGCACTTGAAGCTGATTTTCCATTGTGTAGTTATTATGTTCAAGAGATGTTTGACCCGGTCAGGGTGACACACTTTAGTGAGGGCAGCAGTATCCTAGAGGACACTACAGACAGTGACGGAGACATCTCAGAGCGCGAGGTGAGAGGTTGAGTTTTTTGTTACTCTCTCTACGACATACTTTTCATGCCAGGTACTATTGTCCAGTTCAGCCCAATTTAATTTACTGCCTTGTATTATCATATATAAATTGCTGAACATCTTATCACTCAGTTTCAAACATCCCCTCAGCTGTTTTAAGCCATTTCGGTTATTCAGAAGTACTGCTAAATGGATGTGGTGGGAAAATGAGAGCACATCAAACACAGACAGCTTTATGCATTGAGTAGTAAAGAGTAAAAGTTTATTGAGTTTGTAAAGGGAAAGAAATGTGAGTTCCACCTTCCAACTATAACTTTTCTAGGATACGTGATCAGCCATGGTGAAATCACTACGGATGATAAGAAGATCAAAGCCATCTTCCAGTGGCCCATTACTATTATAGTTAAAAAACTCCAGAGATTCTTGGGATTTGCAAACTTTTACCGATGCTCTCACAGCCCTCCTGAAAGGAGCAATGACCAAGCTACTTTGGAATCAGGAGGCTGATCAAGCATTCAGGAAACTGAAAGAAGCTTTTACCACGACTAGCATACGTCGTCATCCTGATCCTTCCATTCCATTTGTCGTGGAAGCTGATGCTGCTGTACTTTCACAACGATACGACAAGTCCAAGTTACAATAGATGATTAAATAGACAAGTGTATATAAAATAGATGATGGAATAAACAAGCCATACAAGACACAGTCATCCCAATGGAATGTCTGTCGGGAAAACATTACCTACCTTGTGCTGTGACCATCTGTTGAAGTGGGCTCATTCTTCGCTGGTTCAGGGCTATGACAAGCGATATTTATAAGTATGTTTCTTCATGTTCAATTTGCAGTCAAAGCAAGATGCCTAAGACCCTACCCACAGGAAAGCTCATGCTTCTTCCCGTACCAGAAAGTCCTTGGTCTCACATCACCTTAGATTGCGTTACTGACCTCTCTGTCCTCACTGTAGTTGATGGATTCTCCAGGGGTGTGTGGTTCATTGTGTTTCCGAGTATGCCTACAGCCTGCCAAACTGTGGAAGCCTTGTTTAACCAGGTGTTCCGTATATTTGGCATCCCAGAGGACATAATATCATATTGGGGACATCAATTCACATCTCGAGTTTGGGCTTCCTATATTGAACACATCGGGGTAGCTATTAGTTTTACATCCACAGTCAAATGGCCAATTCCTACATTGTTTTTATATGAACAATCCATCAGACCGGTCCAAGTTCCTCTTATTGGCAGAAATGGCCCAAAATTCACTTACTAGTTCATCCACTGGCTTGACTCCTTTTTATTGTATTTTAGGTTATCAGCCTCAAATGTCCCATGGACTTCCATATCAGCTGGTTTCCCCGCTGTGGATGAGTGGATGCAGCGGAGCGAAAGGGTATGGGAGGAAACAGATCAGTGTATTGTATGAGTTCTCTGAACGTATAAGGAAATTGCGGACAGGCACAGAGGGGAGAACCCGATATACCAACCTGGTGACAGAGTGTGGCTCTCTACACAGGACTACCGCAAGCCGGGGTCATGTCGCAGGTTAGGTCCCAAGTATATCGGTCCATATGAAATTACCAAGCACATTAATGAAGTCACATATCAACTCAACTTACCTGCTCACTTTTGTGTTTTGAGGTCATTTCATGTGTCCCTGTTGTTCCTGTTGTGGCCTTTGGATGAGATCACCCCTGAGGTCACTCCTGTATTAAGTATGTTGGTTGCTGTCATTAGAGTGTATTGTTTCTGAAGGTTTTTTTGCATTATGCAATGCCTCTTCGCAGAGTGTGATTTTCAAGAACTTTAGTAAGCAGATGACTTATTTGCATCACCTTTTTTGGTAGGACAAAGCCCATCCATGAGCCAAAGGAAGCTGAGGTAGGCCCCATTCCATGAAAACACAGGGAGTGTGTGAACCAGGATACCAACACAAGCATACATGCAAGCTGACACCTACCCTCCCCTTGGCCAGTGGTTTGGCCAGTAGACAACTAATGAAAAACATTTCAAAAGCGTTTATACAGAAGCCAATGTTCAAATGGCTCTCTGTGCAGTGAGGAAACATATCATAAGGAAGTGCAAATTCCACTAAAGTTTAAGTAGGATCACTGAATTCAAAGTCTAGAGCACTATTACACTATGACTTCTAACAATAGCGTAAAAACAGTAATGTCATTCGTTTTTAGGAAAGGAATGTAAAAGTTTATGAAATATTCTTAAAAAGAGGACAGTTTGACGAGGAGCTTGGTCTTGCACAGCTACCAAAACCCAGGACTGAACTAGGAGTCTTTTGATATTCAATCTAACACTCACCCAGCTGAGCTATTTCAGCTAGTGACTAAATACTTTTGCCTGGTTTCGATCAAAATGTTACCAATGAATGTAGCTCATGTTCATGTCAGAGGAAACTGTCACCTTTATCCCTGGTGAGCTAGTGGCTAGGATTCTCTTTCAAACTTAATTTTTATGTGGAATAAAAAGAAATATGAATACCTCTCTTTATGACCTCCTAATGCTCATGCATACCAAGTCCAGTATGCATACAAACATCGTCAGTATACTAGGAATACAGAGTTTGAAAAATGTTTGTCAGAAGCATCTGAGCTTTATTGCTGGTGGGTGAGTGGCTAGGATTCAACACTTTCACCACTGCGACTTGGGCTTGATTCCTGGTCGGGACGCTCTTTTTGCTCACTTAAAAAAGAAGCTTGTATGTGAAAAAACAAACTTCCTTTGAGTCAGATTTTAACTGACAGACTAAGGATAACAGTTTTAAATTCTACAGTCCTCCACTCTACCAACTAAGCTATTGAAGGCAACAGACATGTAATCCCATAAATCCAAACACCAGTATGTTGGCAAGAAACACGGCCAGTTATGGATGTTTGAATTGTTAAGTTCATTTGACACAATGTGTACAATCAATAACTACTGGTGCTAACTCAAAGTATGTTTCCCCCTTCAGTTTTATTTTATGCCAGAATAAAGACTTTCTGTCTTTAGAATTCTACATGACTCAAACTGAGATGCAGCAGATCACTTAGCTAGAACAAAGGGTCTTGTACTACAATAATGACTTTTGCTTTATTGCCCATAAGGTCCACCTCTTTTTTCTTTAACCCTCAGATCATCCCGTAGATGTTAGAATTATTCTAATTAAATTATAATTAACATTTAAAAAAATTCCTTAACATCACTCTTAAAATAACTTTTACCTTACAAATGATTTCTTTACCAGCAAATTTGAGTTGGTATGAATTTATCTATTAATTTTTCGTTATTATTTCATTAAATACATCCCCCCCCTGCCCCCTAAAAAAAGAATAACAGTCCAAATGAAAGGTCTAAATGAATCTTTGCAGTAACAACAGTCTTTTATGCTCTTCCAACCACCCCACCTCCCCCCAGTGGACACACCATGCTCCAGTACATGATTTTGGAGTGCTGTGCTATCTGTGCTCCCCACTAACTCTTCCTACCTGCTGGGGTTTCTCCTTCCTGGACCTGCCTTAAAATGCTTAAAATGACAGCACCTTGCCCTCCATTTACCTGCAACATTCTGCACTGTCACAAGCAATATTTATGTGCAGATTAGCAGATGAACCTCACCTGGATGATCCACATTTCATTTCTTTGTACTGTTATAATAATGAGTTACTGTATTTCTACCCAGGTGTTCTATCCAGGTGAACTGTGCTGTTTCTATCTCCTATGATGTCTTTGTGTAGGAATGCTGTAGTGTATCTTTCATGCTTACAATTTGTCAGCCATCCTCTATCCAACTCATCTTTGCCCAGGTTTATCCAGGGTTAACCGAAGGAGGATGAGTTCCCTTTTGAGTCTGACACCTTCCAAGTCCCTTCCACCATTCCAGTGAGTTTTTCCTACTGTCACCCTTGCCAATGTCATTTGGCTTATTTATCAGTTGTCACAAGGTGTTAACGTTATTATGCACATGTATATAAAATGTGTATATACTCTATATACATAAATATATATATATATATATGTATATAAAATGTGTATATACATAAATATATATATATATATATATATATATATATATATATATATATATATATATATATATATATATATATATATATATTATATATTGCATTATTCTCTGCACCTTACATGTTATTTGCAGTTTGGATTGGATTATAAAGTGAATTTCATTGGTGAGTACTATATTTTTTGGTGACAAACTATAATCTTATCTTTACAAAGCAGTGACCAGAAAGGAGACCTTTGGTCTCCATGATAGTTAGAGACACACAGCCATTTAGCTTAGTTGAGGATAAAAGCTTCAGGGACTTGGTAGCAAAATTGGATTCAACTTATATTCTCCCAACTAGGAAGGTATGTGTGGTGACATGGATACATTATGAGAGTAGTATTAAAAATATATATAATTATTTTCTTCCTTCCCTTTAGACTGTAAAGGCCATGGTTGAGGCCAAATGTCAACAAGAGAAAGAGAAGGCCAAAGCTGAGGTCCAGAAAGTTCTTGCAATGAGTTTGACAGCAGACATGTGGACATCTCTTAATGTGGATGCCTTCTTGGCTGTGACCTGCCATTTTATAGATGACAACACATTTCTGAAGTCTACACTACTTGGTGTTGTGAAATTCCTGCAGGCGCATACGGCTGAAAATTTGGCCTGTGTGAAATCCTCTTTTATGGAAGAATGGGGAATAAAATAAAGTCACATGGTTACTGATGGCACATCTAATATGATTGCCTGTGGCAAATAGCTGAAGCTGCCTCATGCACTCTGCATTGCTCACACCCTGAATATAGTTGTTTAAAAGGCTCTTGAACTAACCCCAGTACTATCTGCCATTTGTACAAAGTCAAGGAAGCTGGTGGGCTATTTTAGAAGCAGCACAACTGCCAAAGTTAGTAACATTATTTTCACATTGTTTACATATTGTTTTATATTGCTACATGTGTAACGTTTACTGTTTTATTGTTAAAGGAGATGTGGGACCTTGTTCAAGAGCATATGGGAAAAAAAAAAAAAAAACTGAGGTTGAAACAAGGTGTTGGAGCGATTAGTAGAACTCAGGGAGCCTGTGGGGGCAGATTTGGCAAGCTTACAAACTGACATTCCTGCGCTGACCTCTGATGTGTACAGTAATGTTTGTGGGTGCCTTTCTATACTGTATTCTTTTCACAAGGCCACTGTGCAGCTGTCAGAAGAGAAAAAGGTATCTGGTTCAAAGTGGTGCCATTATTGAAAATGGTTTAAAAAATCTTTCTGGAAGAGGCACAGGGCACATATGGAGATCAAACCCATGACCATGGCATTATTAGCACCCCACTCTGACCAACTGAGCTAATCGGCCTTTCTCAGTTCCTTTTGCAGTTCTCGGTGCAGCAGGGAAGGGAACCTTTCCATGAAATTGTAGACTTGGTGTCAACAAGATTACGGCCACTTTTCGACCGAGCATAGGTGAAAGTTGACACATATTGTTCCCTCTGACAAATGGTTATTCTGCAGCCAACTTTTGAATTAAACTTCAAAAGCAAATGTGCAGAAGCTTTTGTTAAAGAGCAATTCAGTGCAGTTGTACACAGTGACGAAATCATCAATTGCAAAGTCCACTGAGCTTTATTGTTGCGAGTTACATAGTGCTGTCTATAACACCATGAAATCTGCCATAACAACAAAAATGTAATGTCTGATTCTGTGAGCCAAGGAATATAAACCTTTTAGGGGCATATTTAAAATATCAGATTTTCTGCCTGAGCACAGAGTAGGCATTTTTTTCTAGCTTTAACCATACGTCCTCTTTCTTTGGAAATCTGGGTCATTGCTGCATGAATAAGCAGAAAGATTTTGAGCAATTTTTTTGTCTGGGTCTAAGGGGCAATTTATTCAAACCAAAAGATGCTATTTTAGCTAGTTTGTCAAATGAACATGTCAAACCTACAGAGACAATGTGTCTAACTACAGAGCTCTGCACTGTTTAATTCTTGGAAGTATTTGAAGCCATAGAAAGTTATTCTGTAAGCATTGCTTAACTCATTAAAAAGAGACAGTTAGAGCCAACGGCTGCCAGATCGAACATAGCTCACATTTTATAGTGTTTGCATAGCATATCAGAATCTGCAAGAACTATTCCTGTCATTTCAGGAATAAGCTTTTTTGACTTCACAGCTAGATGAAATATTTAGGGTGGACACAGGATTTGGTATGATCTCCTAGAGAATTGCCATTCCACTGTGTCTTCAGCTTTTGTCTGATCTGCAAACAAGTCCCACTCTAGGAGAACTAGCTCAAGTGGTAGAGTGCTCTTTTAGTATGTGAGTGTTAGAGGGATTGATGCTCACATTCTCAAGTCTAGAATTTGTAGTTTTTTTCTATGATGAAATCATTTCTGATAGCAAATGTTTTCAGGACCTGCAGATATGCTTATGCCATGCACACATTACGTGACTTTTGAAGTTTTCAAATTGATGGATGGCTCACACTGCACAACTGTATGTCTTGGAATCTGGAGTGCTTAATTTGTGGTATCTCAGTGGCAGGCATAATCAGTGATAAACCACTGATATGTCAACTGGTCTTAACACAGACAGATTTAACTTACTCTGTGGAGACTGTGTCTAACTTAAACCTTTCCTTCAAATAGAAGAGATCCTTGTTGCAGAGGTAATGTTTTTACCTTTATATGGTTTTTCCACTCATAGTCATGCAACACACACAAATGCAAACCTCTCACAGACTGTCTCACACACATCCAGTTATTCATCTGAACACATGATGTTTCTGTCTCTGTACCGCTATTAGTTATGCAATGTTTCGTCAATACTAGCACTAACTGAACAGCGTTCTGTATAAATATGATCTTTATAACAGCTGCCATAACAGCAAAAATGTAATGTCTGATTCTGTGAGCCAAGGAAGTATTATTGATATTGTGAATATTTAATAACCTCCAATGCCAGCAAATTAAATTTTCACAATATTGTGAAAATTGTAAAGGATACTTTATTCATGTCCTCATTGCTAAAGATTGTATCGCTTTATCACAGCGATAAGCTAGTTAGCTAGCTAATAGTTGAGGTCAGCGAGTGTCAAACTCGGGGCTATAAACCATTCCTTGTGGAACCATTTCATTGTTCAGCTTTCAACTTTGATCGTTTAGGTGCTGGTAGTTTGTTAGCTAGCTAACTGTTCAGCAATAGAAAACCTACTTTTGTATGATTTAGAGACCCAAATTCACAAACCTGTGGGTTTTCAAATTGATCGTTCTCTCTAAATAAGCAAAATGAGTTAAGCCATTACTACAGCTATTGGACTGTTTGAACTACAATATTCGACTGTTCATTTATTGTTAATTAGATTAAATTAACTTTCAGAAACATTCTGTATTAATAGAAAGTAGTTTTTAATGACTGATTAACTGTGTATATTCAACATGAAGCTATTCATATAAAGTTTCAAGTTTGGTTTATTTGTAACATACATTTATTTGTCACTTTCATTTTTAGGCTGTAAAATGAAAGATCCTTGCTCACAATTTTATATATATATATATATATATTACACACACACACTCCCTATTCAATGGGAAGAAACCAGTTCATGTCATTGTGAATTGCTGGTTCTGTAATCAAAACACTGAGGTTCCATATGGGAACAGAAACTGCTGGGACTGTCCATTCTGTGTGCAGTACAATGGCTTCTAAGAGGTATTGCTGTATTTGAGACATGGTGAGGACATATTTTAGTGAAAGTCTTCCAATGATGCACCCTTAACTGAACCATTTTATGCTGTTGCTGCTGTTAAAAAATGCAGAATGGTGATTATAACGAACCGATCCTTGCACAATATATGGAGCACCTCAACCATGGGGTCTCAGCTGGTGTCCCTGTGCTTGATGCTCCCAAGACTCAACCAGACACTGAAGATCAAGCAGCTGGCTTCCTTCACTCCCAGAAAGGAAGTAGGTTTTCCATTTGAACTGTTGCCTTCTTAGTTAAGACGTATGCAGGGTTTATTGCAACGCCAGAGTTGTGAAACTGTGCAAGGTAATGCATGTCCAGTGCTGGAATTAAGATAATAGCTCTAAATAGTCTCTGACTTGGGCAGAGATTGTGAGTGGGTCTTCAAGGGCAAACAGGATCTGATGGCCCACATGTAGTTTGATATTATTCCTAAATAACTAAGTTGACTAAGTTTACATGGCTATTTGAAAGAAGCTGATCATGTAAGCAGCAAAGACAGAATATCATTCTCTGACTAAGGATTTAGTTGACTCATGTTTAGCCCAACTAAACTTTGGTCCTGGCTGATTTTAGTTGGACTATTGAGCCACTGACTCATGCACAGAGTTCTCTGAGTATTTTGCAGTTTCTTACTCTACTGAGTTCTTACTGAGTATAACGCCAACTTTGATGCATTTGTTTTCTTTTCACCGAACAAAGCCTTCAACTTTGACTGTGGTGACATGAATTCCAGATCTGCAGTGTATTTTTTTAGTAATGCATCTTTTGCCCGTGCATTTTGATTGCAGTGTTAGGAGGTCATAACTGCTGATCAGAACTTTGGACAAGAGGGCTTATCCTCATGGCTCACTGACTTTCATGTACAACAAACAATCTTTTCTTATTTATTTTTTTCCAGTTGTAACAAACCGTTCTGCTGTTTTTTAACTTCTGTCAAGTTTTTAATGGTTGTATAGGACAATTACGATGGAAATTGAGGTGTACAAGCGCCACCTTGAACAGACCTACGAGTTGTGCGTGCCTGTCAGACCGCTGAGCAGTATGACATCCAGCACCAGAACCGACAGCTGCGGGCCCTGCTTTTCAACCACCAGCTCAGATGCAGCCAAGATGCGGACAAAGCATTCATTAAGGTGAGTAATTATTGTCAATGGTTGTCTTAGAATGGTGCTAAAGTGCTTAAGATACTTTTTGGCGATTCCATAGCCAAGAATTCTCAAGGTCACAACTAGCTGCATTCCTGTTGGGTGTGAATGACAGTTGCTCCTTCCCGGTTGATACAAAGTCACGATAGAAAAAAAGGCGTACACAGAACTGCAGTGAACACTGTCCTTCAAGTGCATACAGTGTTTGAGCCTGCAATCCAGTTCATTACCCTGTCCAACAGGCTCCCAGGTTCCCCTCCACATCTTCCTTGTCAGAGATGAAAATTGATATAAAACAAATGGGGAACAGTTGAAATGACTGAGCCAATACACTGCACATTTCACCTTGAATACTTTTGGTTACTTTTTTGTTCCTGGCTACCATGCTTTTTTAAGCATTGATTATCTCAAACATTGATTTATCTAAGATAAGCAAAGACCTGTTCTCTCTTGCTGCATTTTGTGGGTTTTTTTGTTTTTTTTTGTTTTGTTTTCTTTCCAAATGAAGCAGTTGTTTTCATTTTTGGTGGGTTTCATACTATCCACACCAGCTTCCAGGTTTCTGTCCTTTTACATACCAAGCAATCAGCTTCCTTTCTCTTTGCTACAGAGCACCTCTTTTCTGTCCACACCTGCTCGGCTGGTAGCTCTCAGAAGCCTTGCCTTCCTCACCTGTGTTTTTCTGGTTGCGGTGGCCATATGTGGGTCTGGATGTGACTCTGGAGACACATCCTCTCTCCACAACAGCCCGCACACTCTCAGCGGGGGAATCATCCCACCCAAAGAAGCCCACCAAAGTGACACTGAAGCCAAAGCAAAGAGCATCACCAAAACTATGCAAATGTGGAATGACCTGGTGGGTCTTCTGCCAGAGAGAGGCAATAGAGAATATCAAGCTGATCTGGTAGTCTGGAAGCAACCACCAGATGGCTGTTGCTTCTGTTGGCCTTTTGACTTCCATCAACATCTACTCAGGCAGTAAAAAGAAATGGGGTACTGGGAGGTAGTAAATCTTGCTAATCAGTACTTGTTTTTGGCCTGTGAAAATACAAACAAACAATACACATATTCAAACACTTCTGAACTACAATTGCTTATCAGGATTTACACAGGCTTATGTTCTTAATAGCTCTTTGCTTACAACTTCATCAAAGCGGTTTTGTTCTACAGTATGTGAAAAGTCTACTTTCCCACACAGTTCACATGAGTCTTGATTCGTCCTGCTGGTTCTTCATGTCTGTGAATGTGAAAAATCTAACTTTTTTGCTTGGCTTCAAGCAGTGATCCTTTGATTGTATCATTCTTGATTCATTTAGGATTACAACCAAGTGGTTCAATATCCAGCTAGAGGTGTACTCAAGTGAGGTAATAAAATGAAATTATTAATGTAATAATATGATGGCAGGAATTGTAAAACACCAAATTAGGCTTCAGAAGTAAGCAGGAAGTGAGAATGACCAAATATGGCCTCTGTGGCAAGTCCAGGATTGAGGCCAGGATACCACCTAAAGATACAATTAAAAAAAAAAAAAATGGTTTTGTAACTTGATGAAAATGTATAAATATTGAACCCACCTGAGACTGTTAGACATTCTGTGGTCAATACCTCGTCTGTATGCAACATTGAGCTCAGAATAAAGATGGCACCGGCTATTCCCTTCAATTAATTACTTTATTTTCTATTTAAAGTGTACTTGAGAAAAGGACTGGAATGTGGGAAAAATCTAGGAACCACACAAGAATGTCTGGAGATAAAAATTCAAGGCTGCATAGCCATACCTTAATGTGAGAGATCCTCCATTTCAGAGTCTGCTGTGTGAGAGTCCTGTGCCTTTTTTCTCTAGCTTGGAATAGGACTGTTGCTTCTGCTTCTTAAGGTTTTCAATCAACAAGGACGGTGGCTCCACCTGCAATGAACCATGAGCTTGTTATATTGAACTGCACAAGACAGTAAATTAACTCTTGTATTCATTCTGTATGAAGTGCGCCTCACTTGAGATGTCAGCCAAAGTTTAGCAGTAAATATGGTTATCTGCAGTTAAGTGTGTTGCTATTGATAGACATCTTCAGCTAAAAATAAGTCTTCCTTGACCCTAATCCACCAAGCCCAGATACAACACAGACATGCATGTGCTGTAGTTGGCTTCAAAACATTCAATGAACTTGTCAGCAACATGGTCCAGATTCCTGCAGCATGTGACATGCGTCTGCACTCATCCTGCCCCGACAGTCTCTGCCTGGCTCCCCCCACCCTCCTCCACCCCCAGTTTGCTCTCTCATCCTGCCCACCAGCAGCTAATGTCCACCGCTGCAGCGCAGCACCTCCCACTGTATGCTGCATGCTCCTCTGTGTGCCTGTGGTAAAACCTCGCCAAGTTTAGTGTTCTAGCCACTTCCCTCCCCAACTCACACATCAATCTCAGAGGCAGATGGATTCCTGTCTCCCAGCCGCATCCCAACTTTTTGACCAGTACACATACTTGGATAAATGTTCTCTGTGAATACAAAACAGCAACATTTGTCTAGTGTACCGGAGACCTCTTGGAAGTTTTGTAGACAGATGAGGCCGGGCTGTGCTAGCTGAGAGAGACGATATTTGAGCTTGAATCTCACTAGCACATGCACAGAAGCATAGGGTATTATGAAGGCTCTGCATGATATCGTGACCCAAGGTTGAGCTTACAGTAGGTGGCCATATTGCCTCATATCAAGGGCAGTGTACGTTGGAAGACCATAGCAGAGACGTATGACCGAACTATGTGCACGAGCGCATAACATGCCGCATTCCTTGTTTTCTCCCATTTTTGAGTGAAGCTAATTGATAGTGCCATCTGCCATCTCCTTTTAGAAAGCCAGTGCAGTGCCTTGGCTGTTGATGTGAGTTGTTTTGTCAGAGGAAAGAATTGAAAATGTGAGCGGTGATCTCCATGTAATACTTAGGCTTTAATGCCCTTTACCACTCATTCAGTGCTTGTCTGTGTTTATGTTTTCAGTGTTACAGTGTGATTTTATTTAGGTGAAATTTGTTTTCAGTCTATCTGCAGTAGTGCACTTAAAGGGCCAGGAAGGTTAGTGGAACACATTTGCTCTGCCTCTGACCTCACAATTCCACTGTAACAACAGTGTTCAATTCCGTCATTTAAAAAAAAACAAAACTTGGTTTGGTTTAAATTTGTTTAAAGATTTGTTTAAATTGTGTGTGCCAGTGTATGTGAGCGTGTTGAAGTCTCTCTGACCCTCCACACCCATTAGTGCGTTCTTCCACTAGCTTCTCTCTCGTTCCTGCTTCAATATTCAAGGGAGGATTGAGATCCATTCAGGTAATTTTGCAGTCTTCAAAAAATGCATTGAAAGACATTCCAGTAGCTCAGTGGTGCACCTGCGCTCCACTCTGCTCCCCAGTTCGGAGGATGCCAGCACCTATGTTTAGTCTTTTATGTTTTGTCTTTTTTAGTCTGTTTCTCTTTATTTCCTTTGGACTCCAGTGCTTTTTAATAATCTGTTTTGGACATGGCATGGCTGCTCCATTACCCAGGAGCCCATACAAAGGTTCATTTCTGCCTGCCTGCATAACTGCTGGAGGGAGGATTTTATGTCCAGAAAATGTTAAGATGGCAACAGCTCGGTGGGAGACAGTATGTGAGAATCACGTCTTAGGCTCATTTTACTGTTTCTCATGTAGAAGGAATTCCCTCACTATGTTCCCATTCTGAGCATCAAAGCCAACTGGGATGGGGGTTTTGTCACATTCTGAATTCTAGCTCATGTCATATTTTGTCAGCAGTGGCATTGATAGACTCAGGTTATCAGTACAAATTTACATTCAAGATAAGTTGTCTTTTACATATATATCCCCTCTCCTGCAATCATGGCTAATTAGCTGTATCCGTCATTATAATTGTTTAATTTTTCATGCTAGTTCATTCACCCTTGTATTAGTGCCATGCATGTGAAACAGACTCTTGAAAGGTTTTCTTTTTGTATCTTGCATGCCTAGCATAATAGGACATTCAAAATCCCTTGAAAATTTTAAACTTTTTTTTTTTATGTATATATCTCCTCAACATTCCCAGTACAACTGCTGTAGAGTCCACGACTCAACTCTTGACTAAAGTCTTCACTCCGAGCGTCTGAGCCGGCTGCTGCGGCATACGCCACGCTGCTCTGTGACCCTCACTCTCCACTCCTCTCCTCTCCCAGCTTTTCCAGAGCCCTCAGATGCAGACAGCCCAGCCTGCCATTCCAATTAACAGCGCTTCCTTTCGACCCGTGTCCGGCCAGCCCATCATGATGTTCCTGACACCCATGCCCTTCACCTCATCCCAGACCGCACAGTACTACGTACTCCAGTACTATGTGCCTCAGGTACCCAGAGCAGAGAAAAGCGCCTGTGCAAATATGTACACAGTGTAGCAAATGGGTTGAAAATCTGTCTATAAACAGGTTGGCCAGCAATAAATAAACTGCTCCTAAAATGTGTAGATAAAAATATGTTTTATCTTGGAAGCAGAAATGAGAAGTTCTAGTTTAGTTTTTTTTCAGTGTAAAAACTAAATGTTTTTGTATTTTTTGTTTGTTTACTGCTTTGAATATCTCTTTTAGGAGTGTCCTATATGAATGGCCATGTCTGGTGCTAGGCCCTTTACCTCTGCTGTTCTGTTTCATTCTCAGTATCACCACAGTGGCCTTCCTTACGTGGGACATCCCCAGCAGTACTCCGTCCAGCCCACAGGACCCAGTACATTCTACCCTGGGCTCTTTCCTGCAGACTGCCCACTAGCATATGGTGAGTTTGGACTTCCCTTTCTCTACCCCCACCTGGGAAACCCACATGCGTGCTCTCACCGATAAAGAGACCTTTCTTCTGGGTATTCCCGCTGGCTGAAACTGGTTTTTCGTTTGCTCTCTAACTGAAACCAGTGCTTTTTTTTGGTCACCACTAGTGGCAGGGCCTTCATACTATCCTGGCCAGACCATATACACCAAATCTCCATCCATAATAGTGCATACAGCTCAGCAGCCTCCACCCACTAAGAGAGTAAAGAAAACAGTGAGTATTCCCCCTGCCTCAGAGGTGAAATTAATTTAATTGTGGATTGACTTAATAGATGCAAATAACTTGCTGTTCGCTAAGATTCGTATCCGAGACCCTAACCAGGATGGCAAGGATATCACAGAGGAGATCATGTCAGGAGTAGGCATTAGCCAGAACACAAGCCCACCAGTGGGACGTCCCTGCACTACCCCTACTGCTCCACAGGTAAGCCATTCAGTCCCGCAGCCCGAGCCCCTGATCGGCTGCAGGCCGCTGCTTCGCTTGATCCACTCCACAGGTTAAAGTACTCTCTCATCTAGTCCTCCCTCATAATAAGCTCTGAGCTGATTGTTTGGTTGTTTGGCTGGCTTTCATTCTCTTGTCCTATTAAAAGCATCATACAATCAGCAACAAAATCTGATGGTGTAGTTTGATTTCCGGCCATTCTCTCTTCCTTCTTCAGTGATTCGGTCACACCGTTGACCCTCCTCCGTTATATTTGACTTGTTCCAGTAGCTTGTGTGATTGTGGCTGTTCTGATTTAAGAAGGCTTCTCAGATGTGTTTTGATGTTCCGACTTTCCGTGCCTATTCTTTCGTCTGCCTCCATCTTAGTTCTCCCTCACAGCCACTCGAATCCTCCTGATCTTCCCTCGTGTTCCCTCTACACAGACAGTCCACGTAAAGGCCCTGTAAGAAGGATTCAGCCAAACCCTGAGCACCTCAGCTCCTCTGAGGAAAGGCCTCTCTGTAAAGGGAACACTCACTACTGCGCTGTTGCACTTACTTTGTGTCCTCTTTCCCTAAATGTTAACAGTGTTCCTCTTTCCTCTCTTTCTCTATTTCTCCTGCCCATTTATTTAAGCACCCCATGCTTGTCTGCTGTCTCTTGCTGTCTTTGTGTCTTCACCCCCCCCCCCCCCCACCTCCACACACACACACATTTTGTGCCTTTGCGGCTGGATCTTTTGCCCTCTTGTGCTTTTTCATTTCCTCTCTCTCTCTTTGCCTCTTTCTCTACTCACTTCTCTAATTATGCTGTGCTGTGCTGTGCTGTGCTGTGCTGTGCTGTGCTATGCTCACCCCCCCACCCTCATTGCCATTCCCCTTCTTCTGCATGTGTGTGCAGTATCTCTCTCTCTCTTTCTCTCTCCCTCTCTCTCTCCATCTTTTCCGTCTTTTGCTAGTTTTTATGTCCACACCCTCATTATCCTCGCATTTTCTACCTCAAATCCCAGCAGCTGAACAGCCAGGTAGCAGAGCAGGGGAATGTCAATGTCGGCCTGGCCCTGGAGGCCCACTGTCCGGCGAAGGCTGCAAGTCCAGCAGCCGGAGAGGCGGTTGCCTCAGGCACGCTGACGCCCTCGTTGCCTTCCAGCACTGCTGCTCCTTCAGGCCTCACTCTCCCAGGCCAGGCTGTTATAGAGGCAGTCCAGGCCTGTGGAGCCTCCACTGGGGCAGAGCTGAAAGAGACTGGGAAGGAGCCAGAGGTCTTGCTGGAGGATAAAGTGGAGCCCATTTTACAGTCCAATCTTAGGCAAAGCTTGAGTCAAGGTAAATAACCACATGCATGACATGCTATGTTAGGACACTAAAAAGACACCAGACTGATTTGTTATGATTTACAGCTATTAGTTTATCCAACACCTGGAAGAAGCCAAAAGAGGACACTCCTGTGGGGCAGGCCCAGTGTCCTGACAAAGAGGTGATTCCTCTCTCCAGGTGCTCACTGTACCCCTCTCTGCATGCAGAGCCAGAGCTGAAGGATGGGAAGAGGCAGTATGATAGAGACTTCCTGTTGGCCTTCCAGTTCATGCCTGCCTGCATGCAGAAGCCAGAGGGGCTTCCTCCCATCTCTGATGTGGTACTCGACAAGGTAAGCCTGCTAAAACATTGGCCTTAGGGGACCTTTAAAACCATTCCATGGAGAGGGGCTGATGGACTTCGACTTGACTCTGTTGTTTTCTAGATCAAACAAAACAAGCTGCCCCTGCAGCAGGTGGGCCCTCGCATTATCGCCAGAGACCCAGGCTTCAACCCAGCCTCTGCAGACTTCAGCAGGGCAATTCCTGGAGGCAGGGGTGCACCGGTGGGTCTCTCCGCTCATCCCTTCTCTTCTGTCACAAATGAATGAGCGCCTGGTCATCTTATGTGACCGAGGTCTTTGTGACATTGTTACCGCCCATAATAAAGAGCACCCATTCGTTGCTTCAGCTGCTCAGTGTAGGCCCGAGACGGCTGCCTCCCCGCAAGATCATTACCAACGTGTCCGTGAATGACGAGGTGCAGCTGAAGAAGGCTGAGAATGCCTGGAAACCTGGCAGGAAAAGGGAGAACACCCAGAACCCCGAGACCCAGAAAACTCAGGTCAGCACCTCACTCCGCTGTGCCCTGTTTTCAGATTTCAGAGTCACAGCCTGTTATGGTGGTCTTGAAAGCTACTTAATTTTTTTTTGCGATATGCTCTTCAAGAATTGGATATTTAAATTATAGAGTCGTTGTTTAATTGGGTGGGTGTGCGGGGAGTGTGCACGAATGTAGCTATGCAGGGGGACATTGGTTTCTAGTGTAAACAGGGGGTGTGATGATACTGAGGACCAGATCTTGTGTGCTTGTTGTTCCTTGTGTTGATTGTGGTGTTGATTTTGGTGAGAGAGTATTGTAGATATTGTAGTGTATTCTGTGGATGATCTTGTATATATTATAGGTTAACACCCAGTGGTTGTGTTAAAAATATTCTTGCAAATTTGTGTGCAATTCAGCATTTGGAGAGATTGACAGATCTTCATTGCATTGTCTGGTCGGTAGGGTTATTATTGGATCAGATTTGGTTATTATGTATATATTTTTTTTGTTTGTAGGAGTTATATATTGATTAAATCTAAAATTCTTGTAGCTGGTTCTAATGGGTTTTCTTTTAATTTGAATTTGGAGCACATGAGGGGTTTTAGTTGATAAGATTTGATAAACTGTTTGCTGCCAGTGCTACACTTCTCGGAAAGTGTGATTGATGTATGATGCCTTTATCGGTCTATATAGCAAAGTTGAGTGATTTTTGTTCATGAGGAAGTTCCAAATGGCAGAGTAAATATTTGGTGAAAGTGAGGAGTTAGTCATTATGTGGAAGAACTGCTGAATTTAACAAAAGATTGGGATCTTTGTAATGGAAAGCTTAGTCGGTAGTCTGTTTTCCTCTCCAGGAGCTTTTCCAGAAGGTGCGCAGTATCCTGAACAAACTGACACCGCAGATGTTTAACCAGCTGATGAAGCAGGTGATGGACCTCACCATCGACACAGAGGAGCGCCTCAAAGGCGTGGTTGATCTGGTTTTTGAAAAAGCCATCGATGAGCCCAGCTTCTCTATGGTCTATGGCAATATGTGCAGCTGCCTGGCTATGGTGAGTAACATGTTCCCATACATTGCTGCTGAAGTTCCATACAAAGGCAAATGCCACACAGAAGTGAACTCTGTTTGAACCACTCTAAACTGACATGGAGCTTTAATCAGCTTCTATTTAGTAACAGAACTCTCAACACTGTCTTATACCCAAGTGTTTCTCCTACATGTCTTTCCTGTGTAGTTAAAAGTGCCCATGGCAGACAAGCCCACCAGCACTGTGGGTTTCCAAAAGCTGCTGCTGAACCGCTGTCAGAAGGAGTTTGAGAAGGACAAGGTCAACGATGATGTTTTGGGGAAGCTGCGGCACCAGCTGGAAGCGGCCACTTCAGTAAGCAGCACTCCTGTCTAGTTTACCCGACTCACCAACCCACAGATCAGGAGAAAGGGGACTGAAATCGGCAGCAGTGCTGGGAGGCGGCCAGGTCGTTATCGGGTCCAAACGCGCTGTTTCTTGCTTTTGTCTTTGTTCTGGTTACTCCTCGCAAGGCCAGCGAGCGGGAGAGGCTGGAGGAGGATCTGGAGGAGGCGAAGGACAAGGCCCACAGGAGGTCCATCGGTAACATCAAGTTCATCGGGGAGCTGTTCAAGCTGCACATGCTGTCAGAGGCCATCATGCACGACTGTGTGGTCAAGCTGTTCATGAACCACAGCGAGGAGAGCCTGGAGCGTCTGTGCCACCTCCTCACAGCCATCGGCAAAGACCTGGACTTGGAGAAGGCCAGGGTAAGCAGGCCGCGGGCCTGGTCTGGGTTGATTTAATATTCTCAGCAGATGCTCAGCACTTGCATCGGTTTATCTTTAATATGTCATGTAAAGGTTTACGGCGCATGTGTAGATGAGTGCTAGTGTGCAGTGCAGCGGCTGTGCGGATTTTGTCCAGATTTGGTCTGTGTTGCGTTTTTCACAACAAGTACTTTACACATCGAAACTGGATGAAGAAGTTTTGGATATTGTATATTGACTGTCAATTTTGTCTCTAGTAGGAA
Source organism: Electrophorus electricus (assembly GCF_041902795.1). Lineage (NCBI taxonomy): Eukaryota > Metazoa > Chordata > Actinopteri > Gymnotiformes > Gymnotidae > Electrophorus > Electrophorus electricus. The sequence continues at coordinate 90,231 of NW_027658419.1, forward strand.
TGGCAGTTGTGATGTTGACAGTTCAGTCACCAACTAGTGTGACAGTTATTTGTGTTCAAGTTTCTTGTTCTTTTTTATTTTGTTTTTTTTTCCATGCACGCTTTTAACCAAAAAACAAGCATGTTGAAATGTTGTTTATAAAAGTTTTGCCGTCAGTGTTTTCTGTTGCTTGCCTGTTGCCTGCACTCTGACTACAGGGTAGCCAACTAATTAGGATCATCATCTATAGTGCGACTAGCATGCTGTGCTGATATCAGTGTATTATTAGGCCTTGGCAATGATTTTGAAAGTGTCCAAGTTCATGTTGTTTAGTGAAGTTGTTAGTGTGGTTGTTAGCTCTGCTCCTACTGCAGCTGACAAAATGAAAGGCTTTTATTGAGGACTGGTCAGCTGTTAGAAGGTTTTGCTCTCACAGCCTCCTCCACGTTTGCCGCCTCCTGCTGCTGCACCCTGGATTCCCCAAAGCCAAGCGCAGCTGATGACAGCACAGCTACACCCACAGTGGCAGTGAACTGCTTTACAGCACTGACCAACGTGCAAGGCAGCAGGGTTTACATAAGAGTCATAAACGTCTTGCGACATGAGTTCAGCTGAGAGCACACCTGATCGAATCGAAAGGTGAAGAATATCTGAAATTTGTCGACGTTTCTCTTACACTCTCTCTCTCTCTCTCTCTCTCTCTCTCTCTCTCAGCCAAAAATGGATCATTACTTTAAATATATAGAAAAGACAGTGAAGGAGAGGAGGGGTTCTTCACGCATTCGGTTCCTGCTCCAGGACGTCATTGACCTGCGACTGGTTAGAGACTCTGCCTGTGTTTGTGTTTGCCATTCCAGCGCATGGTGATGCAAAAGTATGCATCTGCTGATTTTGCTTTTCTAGAATAACTGGGTGTCGCGGCGAGCTGACCACGGGCCCAAGACCATTGAGCAGATTCATAAGGAGGCCAAACTTGAGGAGCAGGAGGAGCAGAGGAAGGTGCACCAGCAGCTGCTGTCCAAGCACAACAAGAGGCAAAGGTGTGGCCCTCAATTCCGTGACAGCCTTTTTCACCTGGCTGTGTGAGGCCGAGGACAAGTCCAAGGACAATCGACAAGAGGATGGACACATTTGCCAACGTGTGCTAAAAGACAATGCAATAATTCAAAAAAAATAATAAAACTGTGTGACAAAGAAACAAGTTCTGACTCTAATGTATTTTTGCTTTTTCCTTTATGAACTGCAGACAAAACTATATTTAACATTTGCAGATGTTCAAAAGAAAAGACAGAGGTGAATATAGAAATAATATTATTTATTTTTTATTTTATTCTTCCTTGGCTTCTCGTGAATTCAGATAGGCTCTGCCCATTAGATTTCACTTTTTTGTTTGTTTGTTTTTTAATTTCTTTTTGCTAATTTCAAACCTGTCCTAGGATTTTCACACAATCTGAGTGAAATTGGTGTCAAAATATTTGCAAGAGTCTGAATCTCAATAATTATTTAAACAAAAACCTGACATAAAAAATACAGTTGTCCTATTCCAGTCTAATATTAGTAGTACAAATTAGTAGTACAAAGGTCAGGCTTTAACTTTAACTTTAACTAGCTGTCACTCCTGAAGGACATGTTCAGATTTCATGAAATTTAAAAGACTTATACCAGTATTGACTTTGAGGTAGCTTACCAAATGTAGCAGTTTTGTCAATATGGGGCATTATAATATTGCAAATAACTGTTTCTCAACGACTGCTCTTCTGATCAAGATGAAATTTTGCATACTGCTTCTGTAAGCAAGCTGAAGGATTCCTAAGGATGACTCAAACATTGGCTAATGTTTTTCAAGTAATTGGCTAATCATAGAACTGGCTTCAGTGGACTGCTATAACGTTGATTCTTGTAGAAATTACTTTAAATTTAAATATCCTACTACTTTTTATGTTGCTGATGAACTGTAACACACTAGTCGTAGGACCTTTCTCCAATCTTCACAAATTTGGTATCAAAATATTGATGAGACTGAAACATGTTGATATTTGTATGGTATATGGCCCCTACATACCTATCAATCCTTCCAAGGTGTACTGATTCATTCAAAACAGCTGAAAAAAAATTAAGACTTCTTTGAGTAATTCTTATGAAACTTGACATGAGTATTGATTTATGGACTTTGAGCTAGCATGGCAATTATAGGACATTTTTGCCAACAGCCCCTCTGACATATGAAAAGGTATTTAAAAAAAGAAAAATGAGTCAATCCCATTGTGTACCAATTGTGCATGAGAAATGCAGTTTATACAGTGCAATACTTTGTGACTATTTCATAAAAAAAGTTCAATACGTTTTGTAAATCTTTTTTTAGCCTGATTTTTGATACCTAAATTAGTTGGGCAAATGCACCTTTCAAACAAGTCAGTGACCTTTTGATCTAGAGATACCTTTTAAATGTAAAAAATGCAGATCTTCTTGTAAATAATGATCAAAAATATGTGTATTTAACTATCAATCCCCAAGAGCAGGATTTTTATTAATAGGCTAAAACTTAGCCATAGAGTGTTAGATTATCACCAAACTTCAATGGTGTATATGAACATACTGTGAATGCAAGTACATTTGGGGTGAACTGACCTTGTGGGGGAACTATATTTCTTAATCATGTCGAATCAGAAAAATAATGTTTATATAAAGCAATTCAGCAGAGAAAATTGAGAGATTGGTTTCAAAATACAACATTCCTGGAAACAAAATGTCAAAACCAACCACAAAGGCTGGTGAACTTAATATGGCATGTCATCAGCAACCAAGTTGTGCAGATGTGATAAAATGATTGGACCCTTTAATTGCCACCTGCAGCTATAATAAATGTAATTCTAATGTATGTCATGAATTCCCTAGATGAAGGAATTTAGACATTTCAATAGCAACACACCTCCCTTGATGGAATGACTGGGTACAGAAATTAGTTGACCAGAAAGGCCAGAAAAATAGCACAACCACAGCCTTCAAACCAGACAACAAAGCTGCTTAATGCTGACAGTTTTATTTTTTTTTCAAATACAAAATACAGACTCACTCTCAATAAATAACCATTTGATGAACTAATGCAGAATATAAATTAAGACACTGACACAAGCTTTACTGTAGTTACTAAGCATTTAGGTTTGGGTGTTCTTAGGACTTGGTGGGATGGTTACAAGCAAATATTGGCATATTAGATAAGCAGAAAAATACTATGGATGGGTTCAACACATGATGTGCGTACTCGTTTGACTTTGGATCTATTGGATCCCGCCAATAACTGTTGAAAAGAAAAATGACCACCTGATTGCTAAAACATATAATGGAAATAAATGTCTTATGCAATACGAGAATTATGGAAATCGGGTCAGCTTTGGAATAGAGAGGAGCGTTAGGCACATACTAATAATATTAATACATTTTCAGAGACACACAATATCCATCCTGCCAAGGACAGGCAGTGATCAGTGAACCAGGCAGCCAGTAAGAGAAATAAAATCACCAAGAAAGTCAGGCTTTTTGCTGTTTTTTTTCAAAAAAATGTCCTTGACAGAACACAAGATATGACTGAATGAGCAAAGTTACATTTATATAGAGCCTTTCAAAGAACATACAATGCTTTCCAATGAACACAAACAGTTTCTACATTCAGTCACATGCTGGATATTGTGTTAAATTGTTTGTCAGTGGCTTACTGCAGGGTGACTGTGTGTAAAATGGGGAAGAGTAACTCCACTCCAGCCTCCTCTATCTCACAGTCATGCAGAGTGAGCTGTGTGTGTGTATGTAGGTATGTATGTGTGAGCTCTCTGGATGACCATGGAGACGACTGCGCAGTCCTCAGTGCTCAGAGTCAGAGTGTGTGTCTGTGTGTTTGCTGTCAGGTCCAGAGCAGAGCTGCAGAAGAAGTCCAGTGTGCTGCAGAGCAGAGAGCAGATCTGCTGCTGCTGCCCCCTGCTGGAGGTCAGAGACACTGTAGCAGTGGAGCAGCCTCAGCAGCAGCCTGTCAACACTGAGAAAACAAAACACACACACACACACACACACACACACACACACACACACACACACACACACACACACACACACACACACACACACACAACACACACACAGTGGCAGGGCAGTTAATTTCAGATTAATATAAATATTTCACCCGAATTTACCAATTACCATGGACTGTAATATGTTGATTACCTGACACAGGAGTCTCAATAAAACCTAAACAATGCTGGCACAAAATGACATCTTGGAAACTTTCCAAAACACACATAAATGAATATATAAGTGTATGTAAATGTATATAAGTTTTTATAACACGCCCAGTTTCCTGCTTATTTTCAGCCACTTTTTGGTAACTGCATTTATATTATGTCAAATGAGATTTTAATGCTTTAATTTCTGTGTATTAAGAAATGGTACTTGATCAATTTATGTTATTTATCCTCATATGGAAAGATTTGCTTCCATATTTTCCATATTTCAAATTTTGTGGGAAAAAGATGTCTGGAGATTTTACAGTCTCTTATAGCCTGCAAGTTATAGGACAGTGCCAGACCCGTGAAACAGTGCCACTTCATCCAGTGTTTAGACGACGTTTGATGCTTAGACCTCATTAGTCATATGCTAATAGTAACTTTGATACAATCTTCAATACAGTGTTGAATCAATGTGCTTTGCAATAGTGAGCTTTGATGCCTCAGTATCTAACATCCCATCACTACACTGGAGTTCTACCATATGTATTCTTTCTCTGCCTGTTCGTTTTCCATATTGTTCTCCGTTCCCGTGTTCTTAATATCTGTGTTATCTTACTTTTACCTCTATGTTTTCTTCTTCCTGGTTAGCCTCACTTTGTTTTTTGTTTATCATGTATTCTGGTAACATGCTCTTGGATAATGTTTCTGCTCCTCCTAATAAACAAAGTTCGACAACACGCTTGTGTCTTGCCCTGCCTGTCTCAGCATTACAGCTAATCTAAAGGTCAAAGCATAAACTTCACTGGCAGATACACCTATATTTAAACATTACCACGTGTGTACACAGTTTTCTAATTACATTAACATATTAACAAATAAGCAGACATCTAGTTTCTGGACATCTGAATATTTTCAAAAATTTGATTCTTTAAAAGGTGGGTTTAAATGATACAGCACTACAAAAAGCATGCCAACCATAGGCAACAAGCAATCCTTGAATTAGAATAAATTAATATTTCTGTATGTGGGCAAAATAATAATATGATTCTTAGTCCACGTAATATTTAGGCTCCATGCATGTAAATATATCTTTTATTTAAAAATGAACACATTGTCTATTTTCACCATTAGTCGCTTTGAAACCATTTAAGCCCACTACACTCCATTTAAGATGACCTTAGAGTGTTTTAATGAGGAGTTCCTTCAAGTACAAACTTGCATCAGTTTTCACTGTACTGGCTGCAAGTAAGAAATTATGATATGCAAAATAAATGCTGTTTGATGGAATAAATGAATGACAAATATGAAGTTACGATGTGATCATAAAATGGCTTAGGCAAATGTGTCCATGTGTTCTTACAATCCTGGCAGGTCATGTGTGACTGGGGTTGGAGCTTTACTGAAACAGATGTTTTACATCTTGTTCTGGATTATAATCTGGCTAGTGGAATTGAGAGCCCTTTCCCCAATGGGAGAAAATGATTTTATTATTTTATGTGAGATCATCCTGAGCAGACCATTCACAAATCAGAACAGTTTCCTGTGGCTACAGTGAGGACCTCATCTGATACTGGAATATTCACCCACTGCTTTGATATGCTTATCTCACAGATTTCACAACAAAACCCCAGAATATCTACAATGTAGATGAGACAGGATTTGTCACTGTTCCATGACAAATCCTGTAAGATTATGTAGCAGACTACAGGTGGAATTGGGAGGGAACAGATAACCGTCCACATCACTGGGAATGTTGTTGGGCAGATTCATCATCTACAAAGGGAAACGGTTGTACGATTCTTGGTGTCAAGGAGGTCCAGACCGCAACCCCATTTTTGTGACAGAACATGGACGGTTGGACAAATATCTTCCTTAAACTATTCATTCAGATCTCAGACTGAACATTTCTCAGGGTTTTAATATTTGATGGTTAAACCTCGCATGTGACTCTGGGACTGGGGGACTAGGGGGCTTCTTAACATTTTTTCTACTCCTGAACCTCTTACTGAATAAATGTTGAGCTGTTAATCCTTTCAAAACTATACATTTTTAATATTTTGTCAATAAATCATGACATGATCTTACTTGGAACTTAAATGGACTTAAATGATGCAACTGTACCTATTAAGATGATGCCAGACTTTGCACCTATTTAAGAAAATATCTTTATTTACATTATAAAACAGACATGAACTAATAAGCACATTTTGAAATGAGAAGTTAGACATTCATATTATAAATCAATTAAATATCTATGAAAAATGCCTGGAAAATTATTTTGGCAGGCTTATTGCATGCAGTAAAGGAGTAAAGTTATGTTAATATGGAAAGGACATGAAATTCTATACCATACAGCTATTTTTGAAAGAAAGACTTAATTCCTTTAAATCCTTTCCATACAATCCTAATTCGAAATCTCTTCTTCTCACATGTTCTTGCTTCCGAGGCTCCATTCGCTTCTTTCGATGTCTGCTCTATGTCTTTTTGATGACGTTTCAGTTTCTTCTTCCCATGTGTCTTTTTCTCCTTGAACTGTTTCTCCTGTGCATTTGGTGCTGGCCTCACATCTGAGTGAGGCAGTAGTGGACGGCAAGGCCTGTAGGGTCTGGATGATGGGGCTTCTTGGAACCAGTGGGGCTCACCAGGTGCAAATCTGGTAGGCTGTCTGAGGGAGAGTGAGGGAAACCTGTTGTCTCGTGGTTTGGGAGACTCCAGGGGGAAACTGGGCCTTGGGCTTTCCAACTGTGAAAAAGCATTTAATTTAGCATCACTATTAAATACATGCATGTGCACACACTTTGATATACTATCAAAAATATAATGTAAGTGATATTGTAGTGCCATAGGCAATCCATTTGTTGATATGCCCTAATACATTTATGCTCACTATTTACCTGGACTTTAATTATAGTTCCTTATTTCAGTCTAAAACCATCTGCTGTGTATAGCAGAACATTGCTTCATTGGATGTGCACTGCAGTGTAACTAAGTGTTTCTCTTTTCCTACTTTCTCAAGCTGTGCTCTCAGCCTTCTCAGTTCAGCTTTGATCTCCACATTCTCCCTCTGCAGTTCTCGCACTGCTAGCTCGAGGTCTAGACCTCCAAGACACCGCCCCACACGTGCAGCCTTCCGTCGGTTGTCCTCCCATGTCTTTCTCCGACATTCACCCAGGGTCTCTTTGCTCAACTCCTCCTCCACCTTATGGATTCCCATTTGGAACATACAGAGACATATGACCCAGCAATGTGTATTCGGTATCTTCAGCCGACAAAGAGTATATATATATATATATATAGTTATTGTTCTTCTCTGCGTTCTTTCTTTCTTTTTCAATCTGAGATGTTGCAGAGCCTCATTCCAATCCCTAAAAGGCAATCTCTATCTAAAAAGGGCTCATATCAAAATTTAAAGTGGTGTGTTAGTTGTAACAGTCGCCAGCTGTGTTGATAACTCACTCTACGATGCGCTGACACGGTGGAATCTTCCAGCTGCTTACCGTCCTCCTACAAAACAGAAACCTGCTTAACACACTGATATCCAGCTCAACAGGAGGATGTCTTACAATGTAGGTCGGCTCTAAAGTGGGAGAATTGCTGCAACTAACTTCAAAAGGATGAACGCTGTTCTGCCAAAAATGCATCTCACTTTTTTAATCGTATCTTTTTTAAATGTTTCTACTACTGTTTGTCTTGTTTATTCTGACTAGCAGTTGCTATCACACCACGCGACTAGAATGTTATACGTATGACGCCGCATGGTTACAGAATTCAAAAGATTACAGCTCGGACGATATTGAACGCGCGTTAAAATACGCTCATGAATGAGTTTAACAGACACCTGTTCATTTCAACACAATGGGAGAAATTACTCTGCTCACAGAGCTTAGTAACGCGTTAGAGGAAAATTCGCTGCTGCACTTTAAAACACTGAGCGTTTTTCTTAAAACACATAAAAGGTGCAAGATCACGCGTTGTCGTGTGAGCACCTCAGTCGTAAAAAGGGCTGAGTTGTCATGAATACGTTATGATCAGGAGTAGTCGGCCGTACTGCTGCGACATCCGGTCAAATCAACTGTCCTCTAAGAATCAGCGCAGTACTAGTTTTGGTAATAGCAGCATCTATGGACATAAACGGCGGGGAAACGGATGGTTTCTTTCTCGTCAACGTTATAGTCCATCACACTTGCTCCTATAGATCGGGATAAAATCTCCATACCAAAACCTCTGTGCATTGGCATGATGAAAATTTAGAGCACGCAAATCCTTCACTTCTGAAACAGCAGAAATTATGTAATTTTACACAGATTAAAAAACCCCTCAACGTTAAAGACTGCTGTTGACGGAGTTTTAATGTAAATATAGCAGGTTGGGGAAGTGTAACGATGAGCGGTAAGGAGGCGGACGCATTGTGTGGAAAAGAGTGAGATTTATTAGGGGCAAATCCAAAGTCCAGGGTCAAATTATTAACATGGAGAGTCCGAGAATTCACGATAAACTAAAGTAAAGAAAAGTGCACGAAGACAAACCAGGGATGCAGGCTATAACATTGGGGCGAGGATAAACATTCAGGCTTATATTCACATGCACGGAAGCCTCGATTAACAAACAGCAGCTGGACTTACAATAAATAGCAACAAGACTAAACTAAAACAGGGCTTAAAAACATGGTCACATGAGCATGGGCCACTGGGACCACTGCACGCCTCGCACCAGAACACCTTTCCAGTGATGACTCCCCTCGTGTGGAATTAGTTCACAGCTGTTTAGTCTTATACTTATCCACAACTAGGATTAGTCCATTTACTATTTCTTAGAAGTGGGGATCAAGAACATTGGAAGACGTGAGTAGTTTTTTGGAGCAATACAGATCAATACATAAAAACAGGCAAATGACCTGGTTATACTCAAATACATCCATAAACTTATCAAACAAAGTAATGCTTAGGTATGAGTTTTCTTGACTTCGTGACTTATTATGAAGCTTAACTTGTTATGAACTGACACATGTGATAATGTTCACACATTTAGCTGCAATTCTTTGTTTAACTTCAGAGGGTTAAATGGAGCTCACTCAGATGATGGTGTTGACTGCTTCAAGGATTTTCACTAGAAGTTATATAACTGCAAGTTATATTACCGATGTCTAAGTGTATGCAGCGCAGAATTCTTTATTCGTAATGTAATACATGTCCTATTTAATTCTACAAGATAAACAGGTTGGAAAATATTTGTGTAAAATAGATTAGACATAAAGCCATGCAGACATTGTAAGTGGACATCAAGGAAAAATATAAAATAAAAGAATAGTATAGCATACAGTTACAGGGTATGCCTGTTTTCATTGATTACTAGGGAAGCTCTTTGTCTCCCTCTTGTGGCCATTGTTGTCTGAGCCAACAACCATATCAACATAAGTGACATGAAGTTATAGAAATTAATTAAAACTGAAACGTATTTTTATAAACACGATTTGACAGTGTGTTTTACATATTCTGGTTGAATATGACATTTGTGTCGACAAGATTATAAAAAACATAACCATACCTTTACCTGATACTTATATCCAAAGTGACTTACGAGTGAGTATAACTTGAGCAATTGAGGGTTAAGGGCCTTGCTCAGATAACCAACAGTGGCAACTTGGCAGCAGTAGGGCTGGAACCGGTAAGCTTCTGACTACATGTCAAGTATCTTAACCACTGAGCTACCACTGATCACTGCTGGGGGTCACCATAAATGTTAGAATTTAAAATGTTGGATACTAAACTATTTAAAAAAAACATTTTGGGACATTTATTTATTTAATTTCCCCTAACCTTTGACAGCACGGCTAGTACAGACCTCTGTATATCCATCTTCTTACCCCTTCTCTCTGCACACAAAAAATAAAACACATTGAGAAGAGACTAATTGCCCAAAGGATAAAAAATAAAATGACATATATAATGATAAAAGGAAAAGGTAACTAGATAACAGTAGATGTGTTAATATAAAATCAAAAGTCATCTAAACAGAACTCAATGCAATAAGTGTGTTTTGAGATGTTTTTGTTTTGCTGTTGTTTTTGTTTTGTTTTTTTTGTTTTTTTTTGCCTTCAAGTGCTAATGCCATTATGAGTTGCTAGACCATGAAGACATTTAAAGACATTTAAAGAATAATAAAATAATTAGATTTTGCTGTAAAAGACAGATGTCATGTTCACACTGCACAACTGCACTGCTTAATGTGAGCAGACATCTGGCAGACACGCTTATCTATAGCAACTTACAGTTTCAACTATATTACAGAGCTAGGTCCATATAGCGGTAGGAGTTTGATTCAGTTCAGTTCAGCTCACTCAGGCTTTCATTTCTGTTTTCTTGTCTTCAGGTTTTGTTTCATTGTCCCTAATAGGTCCAACTTGTGCTTGTCTACTCATGTCTCACTGTCCTCCTTTGCTTGATGTCACAACTTCATTGATACCTAAAGTGAATGTTGGAAATATCACATGTTCTTTGAGTAGGAATCAAACATCATTGCTCTAATACACTGGACTGATAGTGGACTCTGCCGAGGTACACCTACCCCTGATGTTGTGATGTTACTGAGCCTCATCCTGTCTCAGATGCCTTGGCTACTCCCATCATCCCCTGATGTCCCCTGTTGTAGCCCACACCACCTCCACCCCAAGCAGCTACTCTCTTTTGCCCTTAATGGACGTTCTCTTGTGACTTGGGTCTCGGACACATGCACACAAGTCTAGAACCTCCAGAAAGTTGGACTAAACATTAAATGCTTATTTTATTTTTTTATTTATGTCTCTCTTTAAACAGCCAGAGGAGGATGGGACCCCCTTTGAGTCTTGGTTCCTCTCAACGTTTCTTCCTCATGCTCTAGGGAGCTTTTCCTTGCCACTGTCACCCTTGGCTTGCTTACTGGGGGCTTGGACTTGGACATTTGAAAAGCTGCTTTGTAATAGCACCTGTTGTAAATAAAATAAAATAAAATACAATTTTAAAAAGTACTTTATAAATAAATTTTGAGTATTTGATTTTTATATGTAATCTTAAAATGTATAAGATAACTAAAATTTGTTTTTTAATCATTACATTTTTTCACTTAAAACAAAAATATAATTTGGATAGTCCCAATAATCTAGAAAAATCAAATCTCATCATTACAGTGCCAACAACACATCAACATCACCAGACTTCAAAGCACTTGTCTGAGAGGAAGATTTGTATGCCTGTAATTCTGTTGTTGAAGAGCCTATAAAATCAAAATAGGCTTTTAAATTTGAAATTTTAAACTCAAATAAATACAGCCTTATTTTAAATGCCTAAACACACACACACACAGTTACCTCACAGTGTGAATATTGTTGTTGGTGGAGAAAGTATCATAGATCCTCTTTGCTGACACATCAGTGATGTCATTGTGACTGAGGTTGAAATTAGATGGATTATAATTACCACATTGTTCAGGATTCCCAAACACACCTCCCTCTACTAAATCACCGTGTAGTACAAATACCTGTAGATTTATATATCAATGAATTAAAGTAATGAACGAATGAATGAATAAACGAATGATTGAATTAGCAAATCAATGAATAAGCAAAGAAATAAATAGTATATTTGTGTCAGTGGACCTGAGTCATTAATGGCCAGATAATTATGCATTCTGACATTTTAAACAAAATATCATTTATTTCAGTTCTTGTACACATGACTTGTTATCTATCAGGCATGACACTGTAAATCATAAAGAGTCTGTTATGCCTTATTTCTCTTTTTAATGAGAACATGTGTTTCTACAAGCAGTCTGGATATTTTGTAGACCACAGAGGTCCATCTTGCCAAGTACAGGCAGTGATCAGTGAACCAGTCAGCCAGTGAGAGAGGTCGTCATTTCCAAATAAAATCACCAAGAAAATCAAGCTTTTTGCTGTTTGCTTTTGAAAAAAATAAGTCCTTGAAGGAACACAGGATATGACTGAATGAGCAAAGTTACATTTATATAGAGCCTTTCAAGGAACATACAATGCTTTACAATGAACACACACAGCTTCTATGTTCAGTCACATGCCGGATTTTGTGTTAAATTGTGAGAAAAAGAGTAAAATGTGTTATATCTATGTTAGTGTTCACTGTGCACTCAACAATCAAGACTCTCTACACATTCCTCCTCCCGCTTGTCCACTCACTCCAGGATGTGGGCTTTGTGCTGGTGTGGGAACAGCAGCTGCAGGCAGTGGTCAGTGAGCTGACAGTGGTTAAGGTCCAGTTCTGACAGCCCTTCAGAATGTTCCAGAAACAGCGCCAGTGACCTACAGGCCATATCAGTCCCCACACAGAGAAGAGACAGGAACTGGAGCAGCATGGCTTTATTGCAGCTGAACACACTCAACATTCTCCAACATGTAGAGTCACAAAACACTAACACACTCACATAACTACTAACATTAATGCTATTTACACACATTTTGTTTCAGATGATAAAATTATTTTCCCTTTTCCAGAATGTTTCCCTAGTTTGTGTGGTGTTGAGTCATTGGCTTACTGAAGGGTGACTGTGTGTAAAATGGGGAAGAGTTGCCCTCACAGCCATGTAGAGTGAGCTGTGTGTGTGTGTGTGAGAGAGCTCACTCTCTGGATGACCATGGAGACAACTTTGCAGTCCTCAGTGCTCAGAGTCAGTAGGTGTGTGTGTCTGTGTGTCTCCTGTCAACACGGAGAAAATAAAACACACACAGACAGTGGCTGGGCAGTTAATTTCGGATTAATATAAATATTTCACTTAAATTTACCAATTTCCTCCAGAAAGTCATTTTATTCTAGGTAAATATCCATGGATATTGCTGATTACCTGACAGGAGTCTCAATAAAACCTAAATGATGCTGGCACAAAATGACTTTTGAGGAAACTCGTGAAAAACACATAAACGTACATAAACGTTTATATAACACTCCCTAAACAGACCAGTTCTGTCTTAAAATTCTGATTGTGAGAAAAGTTCAAGCCTGAGACGGGAGTCGTGTTAGAGCAGTGGCTCAATGCTCTCCAACTCCGCCTTTGGTATGGAGGTGAAAAGCAGGCTGAGAGAGACTGCTGTGCAGTGCTGGAGGGTGAAGCGCAGGGCAGCACAGTGGACAGAGTCCAGCTCTCTGCTGTTCAGGTTGATGCAGTTCTCTGCTGAACTCAACAAGCTGGACACACAGTGAGCAGAGCCAGTCTGATAGATCTCTCTGATGATGGACATTACAAAGCTGGAGCTCAGCCTGGGGAGAAGACACACACACACACATACACACATTTCCAGGTCTCATGCTGTACAGTATAATTAAAGTGTTTGGACTGTTACTAACTGTGTGAACAATCTGAGCCACACAACACATGACTGTATTCTCTCACCTTCTGATCTGAAGTCTGGCCAGTACAGGCAGAAGGTCTCTGGGATTTTGTTACTTAATGTTGGGGATGTGTAGTGGTCCCATGAGCTGGTGGAAGCTCGTCTACTTTGCCGTAACGTCACCCTTTCGCCTTGCTGTCTGGATGCGTACTGTCTGTCAGACTAGCAATTCATCTACACTTCTCACAGATAAAACTGCCACTAATGACGAAGAATAAACATGCTGCATTCAGTGCTCTGAAGCAGAACATAAGTCATGATGAAAAAGCAAAATGTTAACATTACTTATGTTTGTGGTAGTTCCTTAGATATAGTTTGTGATGATAAAATAGTTTTCCATGGAAGTTGCCAGTTTCCAGGTAGAAAGTAGTTAAATCCAACAAAACATTTGTTAAACAGATAGAGAGCAGTAAGAGCTAGTATGCTGAAACTACCTGTTTCAAAAACAGGAAGCTTCCTTATGAAGGAAAGAGGTTGTTATGAACCTCAGCATTTTGACAGCAAGTATTAACCATGGCTATAAAACCATGTGAATAATTCAGTTATGGGATTAATCCACAAAATAGAACATCAAATCTAATTATTTGGCCAGTACAGGGTTATGCAATATTCCTTCATCTCAGCAAAATGCAATAGCTTGACTTCCTTAACTGATTAATAATTAAAAAATATCTTTCTTGACTATAAGAATATAGCTTACCCATTAGAAAGATTAAACATCCAGTCAGTGTGTATCCTGGCATGTTAATGTAAAAGGCAGCTCCTACTGGATTTGGGGAAAGATTAGTAAAAGATTTCAAGTATCTGCAAAGCAGAAAACTGCCTATTCAACAGGCATGAATGATCTGCTACCGAAGTAGTTGTGTTATTTGCATAGCCTAATTAATATCATTAGATCATGTTCTATATTACCTATATAATTATATTAAAATTTTGCTATTGCTTTTTTGCTTCACAATTGTTACACATAATTGCTGCACCTGATACAAGGATAGGAATTTCAATTTATTCATACTGGATATAAGAATCATTAATGGCTGCTGAGTGAAGCACTTTCGTTGAAAATTCATCCACCAATTTTTTTTTTTTTTTTTTTTTTTGTAACTAGAAACAGGGCACATCAACCAGGAATACATTCCAGGTCTGTTTTAGAACACTGGCTGTGATTCATTACATTTTGGCAATTGTGAAAAGAAACTGGATGATACTTCTAAAAGTAATTGTGTTTGCAGTTTATTTGCACAGTTACATGAACAACACTGGTAGCATAGTCAACAGGCTTGATGGTTTTCCAGTGCACGACACTGTGATACCAGGGCTGGCCCAAGCCTGTGTGGGGCCCTATGCAGAAATCTGAGCTGCCACTGACATAACATAGGTAAAAAACAAATAGAAATAAATACATGGTCTTTGGCACCCTCTTGGCGGCCTTAGCAGGCTCTCATTTTGCTTATACGGCGGGACAATTGTTCTGCTGTTATCCTAGCTATTGAGCAGTCCTACCTAGATTTAATGTACTTATGTACATTACCCTTAGTCCAGGTTTCTGGTGTTTATTTTAGATGGATTTTTGGTTGTATATATTATAATTAGGCTACTGTGGACAATTGTATACCGTATAGCTACAGCACCTGTACTTCACACACATGTAGTAATCGGAACTAGAAAGTTGCCAACCCTATTAAAATATTAGGTTTATAGTATAATATTTGAATTAAACAGACAAAGCATTAATCACAATCATTTGCATGATGATTAAATCTTGAACCAAAAATGTATCAGAGAGCTGTAGTGTTTTTTACAGACACACACCCAATAAAACTGTGCTTGACCATTTCTTGCCCTCTATATCATTCTCTGCAGTTTACTGAGAAAGACCTGACACTGGGTAATGCCATTGTCTATTCGAAGGCCAAAACAACAACAATCTTGGTTATCAAAGACTCACTCCACCCTGACCACAGCCTCTTCTTTTAGAAGCCATGAGAAGACCACCATCGCAGCTTGAGAGCACAAATCTAGCCTCTTAAGAGGTGTTATGTTCCACAGGCAGATCGATATCTCAATGCGGTCCACATGAAAGCAATTTTCTTTCCATGAGTGCAAATTGCACTTTTAATGCCTGATATTTCAGCCACTCATTTCTCTCACTACATGACAAAACTCTCGAAACTTTTCTCCAAAAGCACTGAATGTTATTCTAACCATTTATGGCCTTTCTCCAATCATGTACACAAAGTCCAGTATGATTCCAAATGTCATCAAAAGATATATCTGTTTGTAGCTGAACAACTTATACAATACGATCTTTCTTCTTTGTGTCAAATGAACTTAACAATTGAAACATCCAAAACTGGCTGTGTTTCTTGCCAACATACTGGTGTTTGGACATGTGGGATTACTTGCATGTCGCTTTCAATAACTCAGTTGGTAGAGTAGAAGTTAAAACTGTCATCCTTAGGCTGTCGGCTCAACTCCAACTCACACAAACTTTATGTTTTAATGCAGAATCTGTCATTTTATATGAGCATAAAAAGAGGCTTTTCCCTGACCGGGAATCGAACCCGGGCCGCAGCGGTGAAAGCTCCAAATCCTAACCAGACAACCAGGGACAAAGCTACTGAGTTTACCTGACAAGACCATTTTTCAAAGTCTGCACTCCTACTATTCTGACAATGTTTGGATGCATACTGGACTTGGTATGCATGAGTGGAAAAAGGCCATAAAGCGAGTTATTTATCTTTCTCTTTGTTCTACAAAAAAATGAAGTTTGCAATAGTCAGGGCTCTTTTTTACCATCTGGGAAAAGAGGGAACGCTGGTGTCACTAACACATGGAAAGAGCTGTTATAGTATTCCCCATTTGTCTCCTTAATGTTTCTGACATTTTAGCCACTCATTTCTCTCTCTACATGAAAACACTCTAGAAAACTTTCTCCAAAAAATACGGAATGTTATTCTAAGTACTCAGAAAATAGTCTTTTCCTCCCCCTTCTGACGCGTGAACTTATAGACGCCCTTGATTGCACGGTGTCTCTGTAATTGACAGGAGAGAGAGCGTATGCCACTCCCTCTCTCCCTAAGAGTACAGCCAATTATGCTCTTCTAGACTCTCGGCCACAAATGGCTGTGACACCATCAGTTTCAAAGTTAAACACAACTCCTATAGTACTAATAAAAGCTTCACACTCACCTCAGCTGGGGCATGGCAGACACTGAAGGAAACTCCTCACTTCACTCTCTTCATCTGACCAGTCATTAAGCTCCACTGGTTTCTTCACTGTTTGGAGTTTCAGCACTTCTAGCACTTGTAATATTAGAATAGAATCCCTTTATTTACTAAAGGTACACAGAAATGTACACCGGTACACAGAAACTTACTGTATGTAAGAGTGCAATAGTTCAAAGCTGTATTAGTGCAGATAAATACAACTACAGTGCCATTGCAGCTTTTAATGCTGTTTCAGTATCAGGGTCTTCAGGAAGGCTCCACCTGGCAACCCTGAAGTGCCTTGCTATGCTTAAAACTACACACACACACACACACACACACACACACACACACACACACACACACACACACACACACACACAAACACAAACACTTAACAAGGTGAGTTCTGCTTATTTGTTATTGGAGATTTGTTAAGAAGGCTGATCGCCATTTAAAATTAGATTTCACAAACTGTAATTGTTACACTGGTGAGTTTGAGGTAGAGATGCACTTTCATTAATACTGCTTACACTCTGTTTCTTTACAACACGCATGGACGTGTTGAAGCATCTCATATGCATGGAACACTAATACTCAGAGCATTGGAAGGTTGAAAACAGAAGCTATCTGGCTCACACAATGTTTTAAATGTGCCAAGGGAAATTCCAAGTGTGGCCATCCTTGAGTGGAGTGGAAGATAAATATGTTTTCTTTGTATTTCAAAGCGGCTGTAAGAGTATAACAGGCAGTTTAGAACATGTCATTCCCTCCATGTAATTTGAGAGAAAATATCCTATGAAGATTGGACCAAGATTCCTGCAGAGTATTTTCAGCACATAGTGGAAACTATGCCAGAAAGAATTGCTGCAGTTCTGGAGGCCAAAGAAGGTCCAACATGCTATTAAATGGGTGTACTTAAGCCCACTGTGTCCTATAATAGGATGTTGCTGGAATGTATGTGAATGTTGTTGGAATGGTCGCAGTTGCGGCAGCAGTGCAGGTAAGCTGTAATCCTTTCCCCCATCCGAGTGAGTTTGCCCTATTGCACGGGGTCGAGTTATGATGTGAATGTTTAATTACACAGGATGGATTGTGGGCGACAGAACCGAACAGCCTTCAGGATTCAAGTAGAGAAAGGTGAAACTTCTCCAGCCTTTGAGTTAATCACAGGACTATTGCATAGCAATTAGAGATAACAGAACAGCTTTCGGGGGGTTTGGGTGGGTTGCCTTATCCGCCCCTTTAACAGAGTAGTCACAATTCAAATTTCCCTTGTTCCATTGTTTACAAGGCATTATACATGTGGTTTATTTATAGTGCACGGAGTAATATGCAGCAAGTCTGGTCTGTCTGCTTTGGAAGAGAAACATTTGGCCAAAAGAGCAAGACACAGCCAGGAGGATGATTGGTAAGAGCACATCATAATATGCACCTTAAAGCTGTGCTCTACAGCTAGGTCCTGTTCCATGACTGCATATATAAATTTACTACTGACATTGCCATTTATATCTGGCCATTTACAGTGCACTCTTGCTCAGTGCAGCACTTGAAGCTGATTTTCCATTGTGTAGTTATTATGTTCAAGAGATGTTTGACCCGGTCAGGGTGACACACTTTAGTGAGGGCAGCAGTATCCTAGAGGACACTACAGACAGTGACGGAGACATCTCAGAGCGCGAGGTGAGAGGTTGAGTTTTTTGTTACTCTCTCTACGACATACTTTTCATGCCAGGTACTATTGTCCAGTTCAGCTAAATTTAATTTACTGCCTTGTATTATCATATATAAATTGCTGAACATCTTATCACTCAGTTTCAAACATCCCCTCAGCTGTTTTAAGCCATTTCGGTTATTCAGAAGTACTGCTAAATGGATGTGGTGGGAAAATGAGAGCACATCAAACATAGACAGCTTTATGCATTGAGTAGTAAAGAGTAAAATTTTATTGAGTTCTGTCCCCTGTATAACAGAGTAAGAGGACTGACGCGCAGTACGGTCCCCCTCCCCTTATACAGAGAACAGAAGAAAGAGAAAAAAAAGAAAAACGACTCCTACAGAGTATCGGCTAATTCATGTTTTGGTCAGCCTGAGCGCTGAAGGCTTCTTCTATCTCTATGGTTAGAACGGTATGTGAGCAGCTGGTGTCCCTGACTCACACGCTTATCTGCAGACTGTTATGCTGTGACTATAGAAACATAAAGCAAAGTAAAATAAAGCAAAGTAAATTTCCACAAAATGAAGTAAGGTAAATTTCCACAACATTTCCCCCCTATATCACACATTATCACACATTTATTCAGCAAATAGCACTACAATGTCTTCATGTGGATCACCAGCACCGCCCATCTTGGGGAGCAGAATGTCTTCAAAGAGCTGGGGTTGGTCATTGGCATGGCCGCTGAACGCTGGCATGGTGAACACACTAGAAAGACGTCTGACACACAATGACAAAAAAGGAGGTAAACACAGAAGAAGAAGAAAAAGAAGAAGAATGAGTAGCAGAATGGGCAACGCTACAGCCGCTACTGGAACTGTAGGCTGCGGAGTGAAGGCAGATCACATAAGATTCATATAATCAGTAATATTAGCGCTGAGATCTGGAATGTAAAAACAGCAGGAAGTGTTAATCATTTTGCACACTCCTCCTTCCTTCATGGTTAGGAGATTTAATACCATTCTATGTTGAAGCACTGCTGCCCTTATCACTTGTTGTTCTATCTTTAAGGCACCTATTGCTGCTAAGGTGTCATTAACTACTTGCAGTAACTGATAAGCTAAGCCATTGATCTTTTGCAGGGCTGCTACTGTGCCACCGCCCAGGAAAAGGGACCAACCAATGGTTTCACCCGGAGTGGTCCATGGGTCCCTCAGAATTCTACCACAATAGTCTGTGCTGGTTATGTCTCTCCTCACCCTGTGCTGCTTGGCATGGGGAAGTGTATACACCTGCGTCCTTGGGCGCACTACAGCTGGATAACAACAACCAGTCCAGTTCTGTGGCAATTCGCCATAGGCCACCGAACCACCGACCCACATTACATTCCAATACCCCTGCAGGGTTGTCATGGAGCAATTCCACAGGGAACTGCTATTGGAGTCACTGCAAGTGCCATTGCTGTGCACCTGCACATAATCGATGCATCTGGACCAGACTTCCGGCACCTGCTGCTTCATCTGCTATACAAATATCTGACCCTTACTAGCTGCCACATGCAGCATCATTTTCGGTGGTGCGGGGTTAGTGGGACTGGGACAGTTTGAGGTCTGGTTAATAATCTGGCACATAGAGATTGTCATATTCACTTCTCCTACGTCTGCGTTTTTCAGAGGGATTACAGTCCTTGGAACACTGGTGTGCTGGCACACCAGGTACTCTTGCTCGATATGTTGGGCATGCACAAGGGCTGACATACACGCTGTATTTTGTTGGCATTTAGCTGCTAATCATTCTGCTTCAGTGGCGTTGGGACCCTGAAATGGTAACAAGTCTTCTCATAAGTCATGGGATTCTTCATCCATATTAATATTCAGTCTATGTTCTGACTGTGTTAGCTGTGTCTGATTTTCTCTACCGTCTCTTGACGGTTCCGAGTGTCGAAAGGGTAGGCCTTGCCTTTAACACCCTACTCAACACAGTTCTGACCTAGTCTGTTTGGGTGCTGCTGCTTGGAGTTGGGGCTGGTGTCGGAGCCTTCTTACGGTGTGTGTGATGTACCCAGGTTCCTCGTCCTTCTATTTTGACAGCAGCGTGGGTTGTTAACAGGAGGTTCTAGTTGTCTCCACCTGGTGCCTTCAGTGGCGGTAGCCCCTGACTGAATTTCCCGTAATGTGGCCTGCGGGGTAGCAGCGGTTTCCTGTATTGCTTGCACAGCGGTTTTAGTTGCAGCTGCCTTTGCTACTCTATCTGCAAAAGTATTCCCCTTGCTGATTTGGTCTTCTGTAGTCCTGTGAGCTGCACACTTAACAACTGCAATTGTCTTTGGCAGCGAAATGGCTTCTAGCAAGATGGTGATGTCTAATATATTTACCCGAGCTTGTCAGGAATTGCCTATGTTTCCATATGGCTCCAAAATCATTAACAGTTTTGTCTGCAGCTAGTTTGCATGCTTCCATCAGTGCTACTAGTTCAGCAGCCTGCGCTGAATAGGAGGATGGTAATACTTCTGTTTTAAGTATTTCATGATCTGTTACTACAGCGTATGCTTCCCTATTGACCCCTGTGTCGTCCCTGCATGCTGACCCATCCACATAGAGGCATAGGTCTGGGTTACTTATGGCTTCTTCAAAGAGATCAACCCGCGGTATATATACTTCAGCTAAGACTGCTGTGCAGTCTTGTGGATCTCCATCCTCCTCCGTAGGAAGGAGTGTAGCTGGGTTCAGTGTTATACACCTTTTGACAGTTATATTAGGCATATCTAAGAGGGTGGTGTGGTATCTCAGCTACCATTGGGCTGATAAGTGTGACACTCTTTGGTCCTGCAGTATTCGGTGTAATGCGTGTGGGACTAAAACAGTAAGAGGGGAGTATGCCACTATGGTTTAGGTAGCGAAATTATGGCTTGTGGTCGGTTTTGAGACAGCTTGTGTGTATTTCCCCCTTTAATGATATGCCCCAAGAACGTCACTTCCTCCTTACAATTCTGTAATTTTGCTCTACTAGGTCAGTTACATGTATATTACATCTGAAATATTTCCATGAGCTTTTATGCAACATACTAAACAAAGGTTAGGAACAGGCTAAGTCAAATCAGGCTAACTCTCAGCAGGTCAAAAGTACTTCAGACTGCAATCTATGATCTAGTATTTTATCAAATTTTATCATAATTGTAACACAGGGAGGCTTGGCAGGATACAAAAGAGGAGCAATGATGCATACAACGATGTTTATTTAGAGACATGGAAGACAACGTAGCACTAAGGCTATCGTGGGATCAAACACTGACAACGTTAACGTTTACACAAAGGACTTATATACGCAAACAATAACAACACAATGAAGGGCAGCCGTGAAACACAAGGGAGCATGGCCACAAGGATGAATACACACACACACACACACACACAAGCAAACACACACGGGGAGACGTTTGGGGGGGGGGCGTACCGTGACAAGAATATGTTCACACATGCTCACTCGCTCGCTCTCTCTCTCTCTCTCTCCCCATCCTTTCAGCCTTTGGGTTTCAATAATACCCCCAGGGCAGACAGAGCCACTATTCAAGCAATGTAATATTCTGTAATATTCTACTCTGGCTCCTCCTACCTCTGCAATGACATCCTCAGCTTTTATTTCAGTGGGTGGCGTGTGATGTCATAATGCAGAAATTGTTCATTTGAAAAATCTGTTCTTTGACTACATCATAAGCGATTATGATGTAGTCAAAGAACAGATTTTTCAAATGAACAATTTCTGTGACCCATTTTTAGACTACAGATCACAGATAACGGGTACACTAAATTTATTATGGGTCAGTGCGGTAGTTACAATTGCAATCCAAGACGCAAGGAACATGTTCCTTCTGAGAAATATGAAAAGGAAAAGCACGGGATATTTGGTAAATATGGGAAAAAGAAAAACAAAAAAACACGAGCCCAGAACCCTTCCAGAATAGAGGATGACTTCTTGGATGAACTGTGTGTGTGTGTGTCTGTCTGAGAGAGAGAGATCTACGTAGCAGTGTTCTAAGTATCTATACAATGCTAATAAGACATTTTCTGTTACTTTTTAAACAGATACTAGACCAAAGCGTTTAATGAAGAAGGACTTCACTACTCAGAGAACTCAATCAGCCATAGTAAGTAAAGTAGAACCAAGACAAATGATTTAAAGCCATACTGTGGCAATGGACAAAAGCCACAAAAAATGGAAAAACAGCTATGGTGAACAGTGATGCTAATTGAATGCTTGTACTTAAGTACACTGAAATGTCTTTGAATATAAATTACAAATGCATTTCAACAAATGTTCGAGAAATTAATTAAAAACACTAATGTAAATGTATTTAGAATATATTTAGGACACATACATTTAGCATATGCAATCTTTGTCAGTTACAGGAAAAAAAAATACTGTTGGTGGGTTTTTTGTTTGTTTGTTTTACATTCTCCTTACTATAGAATTAACAGTCGACTGTTCGGTGACTTTGCATGCTGAGTTGTAACACTGATTATTAGTATAATTGTGGCGAGAATCAAAATCAACACTAGCTAAAATGACTGAATGCATTGGAATTTATTATTCCAATAGCACAATTTGAATGGGTCTACGGTACCTTAGTGTGTCAGGTCCTGTTATTTCTGTTGAACATTTGATGTTTGGGGGCACATTTTTACATCATTAGGCCTGCAGGCTATGTGATTACGGCTATGCGATAAAAATTGTATTTGTTTCCTTTCCAGTCCAATACAAATTCTAAATTACAAATGTATCAAAATGTAATTAAAGTCATATTTCAATTAAATGTATTTAAATACTGTTCAACAATATTTCTACTCATATCTACAGGTGGAACCTAAAGATATGAATATCAATGAGAGGGATAAGTGTATTGAGGACCTGGAAGCCGTGTTTGCTAAAGTGAGAAAGTCTGCAGTGGAGCAGAGCAATCCTAACACTTGTTTTCCATAAATTCTCACAATGCTATGAACTATGCATTTCAAGTAGATGTAATTAAATATTGCTTAACACTGTTTCTCTTCATAGTTGGAGGTGAAACTGAATTCTTTTATAAAGATGGAATATGGTTCCTGTGAATATGATATGGGCCAACTGATTGAGGAGATGGAATCCACAGTTGTTAGAGTGAGAAAGTCTGCAATGCAGCAGAGCAATCCTAACACTTGTTTTCCATAAATACTAACAATGCAATTAAATATGCATTTCAAGTAGATGTAATTAAATATTGCTCAACACGGTATTTGTGTCTGCAGGTATTAGACGCCGTACTTGCTAGGGAGGATATGGCTGCATAACCTCTGACGACAGCAATAAACAGCATTAAAAATACTCTGACATTTTTCAGTCTAATCCTTGCCTATGTTGTCTGCAACACAGTCAATTATACCATGGATAGTAATTATATGTTATTTTTTTTTGTCTCAGAAACATTCTGAATGTACAGCGCATTTTGTTCAGGACATTCGCGACGATATATGTTCTAAATGGGATTATAAAATAACTAGCTAGCTAGCCATGCATTTAGACAGAACCTGAATTGTGTTAAATGGGGATTTTTATTCCATGTTTTTTAGGCTGCGTTATGTACCACCTAGTATAAATAAATACGCAAGAATGCAGAGCACGAATAGTCCATAGTTTATTTTCCCTTCTATATAAGCCCGCAGGTTCATAGGTGACTAGCTTTTATAATGTCATGTGTAATTTGAGCATAATGGTGGAAACTTCAAAGAACAATATGGAAAAAAAGGAGGGTTGTTTACATAATTGCCCTTGAAAAAGTTTATAAGAATTAAACTCTTGTGTACCCCTCAGACATTCTCCAGAGGGTCCCTCAAAAGCATGTTTATATTTAAGTTGCAATAAAGGACAGGACCAGCTATTCTCTTCAACTAATTCTGATATCAAGTGGAAACAAGTTGTCAGGTTCTGTTCCGCACCCAACCAGGAACGCACACACAGACACGTACACACATATCCGCACAAATCACCTACCACGACCACTGCTCGGTTCACAATCACACACTTATCAACCATCACGATGACCTGCTACTAATTAACTCTCTCCCTATTTAAACCCCTCATGTACCATCCTCCAGTGTTTCCCATTTAGCATACTGTGGACTAAAGCTGAGCCTGTCTTCATGAGCTTCCCCACATCTGTGTTTTTAAAACTTTTTGGCAGTGCTTTGTGTGACTAATATCCTGCCTTTTTATCCCTCACTCATGTCTTGCTCAGGTGTCAATATGTCACACAACTAAATTAGTGTTCTATTATTTTCTTAGTTTATACAAGAAGTACAAATATGTAGCTACCTAATGTTTATAATGTGTATTGTTTCTTATATTGTTAACATTAAAATGTAAAACCAAGTGAAAACATTTAAATGTAAAAACAGGTTTGACACTGCTTTGGATCTAGTGAAAATACTAGAAGCTGTCAACACCATGACCTGAGCAGACTGCATTTAACACAGAGAGACCCAGAGACGATGTACGACAACAACCAAAGGTATTCGGATCTTAAGGGAATCCTTTTACTTAGTCTTCAATTATGCACTCCATAGATGTCATGAGGGACAGCCTCACAAGAAAGGAGGCCTGGTGCATGGCATGCAGTGGTGCCTATCATGCGAACACAGAGAGAGACAGAGACAAGGTAGCAGACAACAACCAAAGGTGTTCAACTGCTGTCAGGTCTTTCTCAGTAAACTTCAGAGAATGAAGTACAGGGCAAGCACTTGAACATGCACATGTTCTTCCCTGGATACAGACACTTTGCCTCAAAGACAGTTGCCTCACAGGTTTGTTCCAAAATGACTTCCCTTGTCCCTTATTCCCTTATGCAACAGGAATCGAAAAGAAAGGTGTGAGCAAGTATACCCTCCACTGACAAGCTCCTGTTTTTTAAGTGTAAATGGATTCTGTGACTTGAACAAGTCTGCTCCTTCTCTCATCCAATATAGAAATTGCTCACCGAACTACAATAAGTGAATAAGGTGTAATGAACTTGCTGTGAGAATGATCTCAGTAATTAACTCAAAAATGATAGGCTCAGAAGTGTTGATTTTTTTTAAAGTAGGAAGGATTTTGATATTTCAAGCTTGCCAGCAGAACTAGCTAGCCTAACCTGGGATGACAGCCAATGCACAGCATCACAGCTGGGGGAAACGGATGTGAAATGTCAGTTTAATCGGCAAGGCTCAAGGCAACAGGGTCCTGTCCCTTGACTTAGGTTGATCTAGAGGTATTTCAAGAAACTTCTCAAGCACACTTTAGTGGCAAAGAACAATATTTTCACTTGAACAGGGACCTCAGATTAAAAGTCTGATGCTCTACTGACTGAGCTATTCAGGATAGAAGCAATATCAGAAACATTACAAGTGCAATGTACATGTATGCAAAGAAAATTGAGTTCATGTGTATCGCATTAAGATGTCAATCTGCCTATGGAACATAACACCTCTTACAAGGCTCGATTTTTGCTCTCAAGCTGGGATGGTTTTGTCATGTTGTCTAAGAGAAGAGGCTTTGGTCGGTGGAGTGAGTCTTTGATAACTAAGATTGTAACTAAGATTGAAACTGCTCACCGCACTACATCGAGTACACAAGGTGTAATGAACTCGCTATGAGAATGATCTCAATAAGTAACTCAAAAAGGATAGGCTCATCATGATGCATTAGCTGACAGTCGGCACTCCTACACAAGTGTGAATGTTCAACATTCATTCAAGCATCTCGAGGTCACAGTCTGTAGTGTGTACAAAAGGAATCTAAAGGAAAGGTTTGAGCAAGTGCATCCTCCACTGATAAGAGAGTCCATTTGTTTAAAATGTTCTTTGATGTGAAGGTCATATTATTTTGCCCCCACTTACGCAGAACTTGATTGTTGGAAGAATACAACAGGGGAACTTTCAGTTGTACTTCACATGACTGACACTGTGTAGACTTTAACTAATGTACAGTTGTGTAGCTTTAGAGTTGTGTACAATTGGAGCAAGTGACCTAAGCAACATGTATTGCATACACAGTTTGCCTTAACAAACCTATCACTTCATCATGGTCAGAATATTTGTTATAGATACATGTAATGCTTCAGCATTGCTACTAGTTCTAATACACTCAAACTAGTGCAACAGAGTGGGTGATGGTAATGGTACTGTTAGAAGCAAACCTATATGACTGGGGTTGGGCTTCCACACACTGTCCCTTTCTCCCAATTCACAGAGCGGAAACGACTCGTTTTCAGCCTGTTTTTTTTTTTTTTTACACAACCAATTTCCAACCTCTATAAATATATCGCTTGGAATTCAACAGGCACCTGTTGCTACTGCACCTTTAAGACGGATGTAAGATAAATGAGCTCCTTTATGATTGGCTGCCCTGTATTGTGCTTCATTCAAAACTGACTCAGAGCTGAATTGCCTGAGAAAGGCAATTTAAGTGGGTGTGCTAAACCTCTATAGGCTGAATAGGCAGAGATAGGTAAATAAAGTGTTCTTGTGACATTAGAAATACAAATTTCAAAAGGGGCATTTTTGGCAGCTTAACTGACATAGTTAAGAATTTTAACATTTAAAATATATATATTAAATGGAGAATGTTACTTATTTCACTCTGACTGTAAAACAGTGCATATTGTGTTAAATGGGATTTCCATCCCATGTTTTTAAGGCTGCCTTATGAATAAATAAATATGCAAGAATGCAGAGCATGAATAGGTCAGTCTTCCATTCTGTATCACATACCTACCCTTGATAACACCGTGGTAACTGGAAAAAAAAACAACCCTTTTTACTCAGTTGTCACTACTTCCAATAGACTTCACGCTAATCTCATAGAAGTCCACCCCTTTCCGTGTCCTCCGGAAACAGCACTTCCGTTGTGTTGTGACAGGATTTGTTCCTGAAGTTGTATGCGTTTTCTAAATTTGCACCGCATTTCTTTTGTTTGCTTTTTTACTTTCATTTTTTGTAGGGACTGTGATATATATTTTGTTATTTGAATGCATAATATAGCTTTGGGGCTCCCACAGACACTTGTGTATATAAACATATTAGGGGAGATTTTTTCATTGGTTTGTATATTTTTGTGAAGGAATGCACATAGTTCTTATGTTTGAACCACTTTAAAGATATTTTTTGACTTGTATCAAAAAGGAATGCAAGCATTTATTCATATCAACATTTTCCTTGCAGAATCAATTCAAAGACGATGCAACAGAATAGTTTTGCTTTTCTATTCTGTACTTTGTTTATTGACAGGTAATTCAACCCTCAACTTTTTAGGGTGCCTCCCCATAATTGCTCAGCTCTTCTGTGTAATAAAAGCAGGATTGGTTTGTATATCACATTGGTGTAGGTCGTTTTCACCTGTTATATAAAGAACATTCTAATGTCTTTGGGGGAAACGAACCAAATTAGTCCTTTATAATTGTAATTATATATTACTTTGCTTCATTAGAAGTTTGTGATTATTCCTGTTATTCATCAACTTAGGTACCGTGATTTACTGGGGTAGGTCAAATTAAAAGATAATTGCCTGCTTATATTAGGTAAAGAAAGTTTTTTATGTCATAGTTTTCACTTACTATGATTGGGACAATACATCTTTTACATGAGGATGGATTTTATCAAAGCTTATAGGGATCTGTATGCCATGCATAGGACGCTTATGCTTTATTTAGTTCACTAAATACAAGCAGTTCATTTTTGTTTTAAATGTTGATGTTCCACCTGCTCCATCAGACCCTCTGCTTTGACACTATGTCCACCTGGTGTACATCAGTAAGCACAGCCTATAACAAGGTATGTCTTAGCCACTTGTAATCTTCTAAGCATTAACTTTCACAACATTTTTATGACAATGTTAGTCTTTATAGTTTCCATAACTAGGTGCTTAACTGAAATCAGCTCCAGTGTTTCATGTTGATGTCTTTCATTTTTCATACATAGTCATGTATATATTTGTGACATGCTACATTTGTTACTGTTTTCACTTGAACAAGGAAAATCATACTCAAAACAGGTATATAAGTGGACAGTCAGGGTGAAATAAGTAACATTCTCCTTTTAATGTTATATTTTAATCAATAAAATATTAAAGGTCTTAAGTATGTCAGTGTTTTAGTTAGTCTTTTGGCCAATGTTTTTTTTTAAAAAGAGATAAGGAGATACCAGAACAAAATAGAAAAGCAAATAATAGAGGAAGATGGCATGGGATGGAGGGATGGAGGGATGATAAAAGACAGGGGTAGTAACGGATAATTTATTCTATTCTCTCAGCTATTCTCTTTAACTAATTCTGAAGTCTGCATCTTTATTTTCTATTTGAATGTTAACTTTACGACTAGCTGATTGGGGTTTAGGAACGACACTAGCGTTGATTTTGATTCTAGCCACAGTTCTAGTAATAAGCAGTGTTACAACTCTACATGCAAAGTCACTGAACAGTTGACTGTTAATTCTGTAGTAAGCATAATGCAAAAAATACAACAACATATTTTGTTGTGATTGAAAAAATTACGTCCTAAATACATGCGTTGTAAATACATTGACATTAGTATTTTTAATTAATTTCTAACATTCAGAGACATTCAGAGATGTTTCTATTAAGCCCAGAGTCAGCTAGGTCTCCACTCTCTAATTACTCAATGAACCTCAATGGTCTCCCAATCACATCTTCTCTAACAATTAAAGATCTTGGAGTTATGGATCCCAGTCTCTCGTTCGAAGCTCATGTAAATAAATAATGTTTCTAGGACCCCCTTTCTCCACCTTAGAAACATTTCAAAGATTAGGAACATGCTCTCCACACATAATGCAGAAAAGGTAGTCCATGCATTTATTACTTCAATATTGGACTACTGTAATCCCTTACTATCTAGCTGTGCTATTAAGTGCCTAAAGTGCCTAGCGAGTTCAAAATGCAGCAGCCATAGTTCTTAATAGAGCTAGAAAATTTGATCACATCAATCATATCTTAGCTGCTTTATTTTGGCTCCCAGTAAAATTTCGTATTGATTATAAACTACTTTTAATCATTCCAAATGTGCATTAGACTTTACAATAACCTAAGACAACCCTTTTGCATGAAGGGAACTGGTAACTATGCTCACCCTCCATAATGTGCAAAAGATATTTAAAGTGTAGGACAGTCGAAGCATTATGTGTGCGTGTGCGTGATGTTATTAACGTGACAGTAAAAGCTTACCATTTTTAAACGGGGGCTGATCGACTTTCCACTTATGCAAGACTTATGTCAAGAGTACATGTCAAAAATTAGAGACGAAATGAGGTGCTAAATGCCGCAATTAGGCATACAGCAGTCAAAGGCAATTTGGAAACACACTTAGAAAACTTTCAAAAAGCTTATCAACGTGACGAGAATGTGAGGTTTAGGTTCATCTATAGTGTTACAGTATCAATGTGAAATATGGATATCGAGGTCAGCAGCACGTAAGAATGTATATGTGTGAAACATCTTCGTCGCCATAAATGTTGTGTTGTTACATAATTAAGCAGTCCATCCAGTTTCATTTACTTGATTTATTAGCAACCTGTGTCCACTGTCTAACTCAAGTATTTTTATTTTAATTTCCTCCATGTTGTTTATAATAGGCCTACAGTAAGAAATCCTTTTAACTGATTAATAATTAAAAAATATCTTTCTTGACTATAAGAATATAGCTTAACCATTAGAAAGATTAAACATCCAGTGAGTGTGTATCCTGGCATGTTAATGTAAAAGGCAGCTCCTACTGGATTTGGGGAAAGATTAGTAAAAGATTTCAAATATCTGCAAAGCAGAAAACTGCCTATTCAACAGGCATAAATGATGTACTACCGAAGTAGTTGTGTTATTTGCATAGCCTAATTAATATCATTAGATCAAGTTCTATATTACCTATATTGTTATATTACAATTTTGCTTTTGCTTTTTTGCTTCACAATTGTTACACATAATTGCTGCACCTGATACGAGGATAGGAATTTCAATTTATTCATACTGGATATAAGAATCATTAATGGCTGCTGAGTGAAGCACTTTCATTGAAAATTCATCCACCAATTTTTTTTTTATTTATTTTTATTTTTTTATATAACCAGAAACAGGGCACATCAGCCAGGAATACATTCCAGCTCTGTTTTAGAACACTGGCTGTGATTCATTACATTTTGGCAATTGTGAAAACAAACTGGATGATACTTCTAAAAGTAATTGTGTTTGCAGTTTATTTGCATTTAAATCTTATTTAAATCTTGAACGAAAAATGTATCAGAGAGCTCTAGTGTTTTTCACAGACACACACCCAATTAAACTGTGCTTGACCATTTCTTGCCCTCTATATCATTCTCTGCAGTTTACTGAGAAAGACCTGACACTGGGTAATGCCATTGTCTATTCGAAGGCCAAAACAACAACAATCTTGGTTATCAAAGATTCACTCCACCCTGACCACAGCCTCTTCTTTTAGAAGCTATGAAAAAACCACCATCGCAGCTTGTGAGCACAAATCTAGCCTCTTAAAAATACTCGCCTGGAATTAAACCTAGTAGAGTTCCACAACGAGGTGCAATTTGTAAAAGGACGTCTTTTTCTCTCAGAGTTAGAAATCTGCAGAAATAAATACATCAGTTAAATTTTTAAATATGTAGGTTAGAAATCCAAGTATAAAGAGCAGATATATTATCTGTGCTAATTAATAAATGTATTTAAAGTATACATTTAGTAGGCCTAAAAATATAACTCGTATGTAAATCATATCTAAATCTTTTTATTTAGAGTAAATTACATGCGACATATTGAAGATTTTGATTTTTTTGGCCCGCTACCACCATACCGCCTCATCGGGAACTGTTACACTTTATTTTTTATTTATTTTTATTTATAACTTAAAAATAATCACCTGGAATGTAAACCTAGCCGAGGTCCACAACGAGGTACAATTTGTAAAAGGACGTTTTTTTTCTCTCAGAGTTAGAAATCTGGAGAAATAAATATATGAATTTATTACCCCCCATCAGTGGACCTTTAGAGCTTTATTATTAAAAATAAGACAGACAGATGAACAGACAAACGCAAAATGTATATAGAATATTTTTAAGTATTTGCCATCTGCACCATTACAGGAATGATGTGTGTGTGTGTGTGTGTGTGGTTATGTGCGAGTACATGTATGTTGGATTGTATATGTACACGTATTAGAGTGTGATATTTATCGTTTATGGATTGGCTCTGTATGGATTTTATCAAAGGTGTCCAGTCTAGATTATTGGTTCTGTTATTGATTAATTCTGAGAATTATTGATATATATACTCTATCAATAGATTTTTCTATTGGGTGACACTAATATTATTTTTTGTTTTCCAGTTCATGAGTATGTTTTTTGTTTGTTGTTTTTTTGCAAGAATATTTTTATTATATCAATATAATAATGTTATACATAGTATCCTGTCATATTGGTTGATGATATGTCTCCTAGGAGACATAAAGAGGGTGTTGGATGGATATGGTTATTTAAAGCATGGGATATGTTGGTGATGCACTATATTGGACTGTTTGCACTTGTGTAGCATGTTGTCTGTTGCACTGTTGTTTTTATGTTGCACCATGGCCCTGGAGGAACGTTGTCTCGTTTTTGTTGTGTACTTGTATATATAGCTGAAATGACAATAAAACCACTTGAACTTGAACTCGAACTTGATGACGACTTGCCAAAATTGCTTGATAGGTGTGCTCTGCCACGTGGCGTGAATGTAATCGTCAACTGTGATTTGAGTAAAGTATGTACAGATTGCTGAGCTTGTGAAACCAATTTTAAACATCCAATGTGTAGTATAATGTACTCTGTATTATTTTGTACTGAATGCATTGTAGGTTAGTGCTGCTGTCATGTGGTAATTATTATTACAAATTTTAATCCAAACTGCAGCGTCAGGGGCTAGTAATAAATGTTCCTCCTATTGTCTCGATGGGAGAGTAACTGTGAGATTTGATTTCACTATTATTTTGTATATCTTAGATAATAGGTTTTTTGTATTAAGAATGTTTGTTTATAAATTCTGATATGGATGTAGGTATCGGAATTGATTTTTGAACACATAGGTGATCTTAGCTGATGGTATTGTTGGAACTGGGGGCTTTCTATAGCATATTTTGGGGCTAGTTGTGGGCGTGACATGAAACAAGTCTTAGGATAAATATGTTTAAGGTTTGTAATGCCTTTTTCTATCCAAGATGTAAAGTTTAATATTTTTGTTCATGGTAAAGCCTGGATTGTTCCAAATGGGAGAATGAATAGTTCGTGTGAGTATGGAGTTTGATATCTTGTGGAATTTCCACCAGACTGTTAGTGTCATGGCCACCTTCAAACTGTTGAAACATGGATATTTTTGAATATGAGTCTGGGCACATTTGAAACACCTGCCGCAAACATTACTGACATTATATCTTGTTTATGTGATTGGCTGTGCTTCTCTAGCCACAAGTACTTTTTGATTTATTTATTTTTTAATTTGGTAATTTTATATATAACAGCAACAAATGACATCTTAAGTTTTATGACAAAATGTGCAAACAAGCTGGTCTGAGAGGTGTGTAGCGGGATATGACTCAGTGCATCTCTGGTGCTGCTTTTGATGAGTACAGTGTCATAAGTGTGTCTGTCCAGCAGCGCAAAAAGGGGATACAGCTTCTTCTCCCGGAGGTTTCCGATAAATATGTAGATATATTAGTATGTAACAGAAAGACAGCTGTCCATCCTCATAGTCTAGGTACATGCCCACATTCCTGGGCAGTTGTGTCAGGGGCAGAGGGGTCTCAGGCATGGTGCAGGTGTACAACTTCTGGGTGTTCCTCCAGAGCACCCAGAAACCCTCACAGTGGCTTTCTCAACTTGCTCAGACTCAAATCTGAATATCGGCATCCGAACCGTCTTAGAGAGGACCAAAAAACACAACTCATTTGATTAAATTGTTCCAGTATAAATATGGTTATCAAACATGCTTTTAAAAATATACTTCCATGGAGATGGTGCCCTACAGGGTAGTGTTGGAACAGTGTGTACAGGCTTAGTGTCATGTTGTGGCCCCGCCCCCTCCTCAAAGATCTTGGTGTGTGTGTGTTCGTCTGTGTTGCCACACCCTCTCGTGTCGTTCGCCTGTTCTCTGTTATGTGTAATCGGCTTGGGTGTATATATGTCTCGTGTGTCATAGTACGTGTGTTGGTGTTTGAGATGTGCATAGTGTTTGAGCTTTGTTGTATGTTTTGCATGTTTGCAAAAACAAAAGTGCGTTTCATCGTGCCTCGTCCCCGCATCCTGCTTATCCTCGCAACGTCACAACTAGACCACTTTAGATGTAACTTAGAACCTCCAGTGACCTCTGTATGTGTTTCTTTAGTTGTATGAGCTCCACTGGAGGACTCTGAATAGTTGACAATGGAAGAGGGGTATATCAGATTCACCCCTTCTGCCTCGGTGTGACAGATTAACACACTGCATTAACGTTTAGAAATAAAAACATATGGTAAACACAGTCTAGAAAATATTACCTTGTAACAATTCATTCAGTATATGAACTGTTTTCTGTGTCCTTATGTCTATAAATTAAAAGTAATAAAACATTTAAATGATAAATAAATTACAATGAATGTATAAATGTTCACAAATAAGAAACTACATTGATCTGCACTTTTCTCCACAGATTCAAGGAACTCATGAAAGTTGGAAGCTATAGAAACACATAATACAGAATTATAGACTGACTGATGTGTGAGCAGAAAGATCACTGTGATGTTCTCATATCTAAAGCACTCAAAGCATTGATGTTATGTAAATGAACTGTGATCTGATTGGTTTAAGGAAATAGATTCATCTACTTTGAAGTTCAAGTTTTTATCAAAAGGTTAGAACTGGTTGACTATACTTTGTCTGTCCTGCAACAGGAAATTTAAACATTTATATCCAAAGTATTACGCGATAGAAATCAATTCAAGACTACCCGTTATTGACCGCTAGATGACGGAAGATACTAAGAAATAAATGAGTCCAGATCCTCCTGCCCGACTTTACGGTGAGACTCTGCTTTTACGTCATTAAAACGCTAAAGAAAAAAGGCCGCCATAATTGTAGTTCCACAACGTGAAAAAGCGTCATTTTGTATGCCGAAGAATGAATAAACACCATGCCATGCTTTGAAGACGACGAAATTGCAATTTATTTAGCTAGCCATAAGAATAAGAATAGCTGTTTAATTTACATAATCACAAATATATTGCATGTACATACAGCTACATTTCAGTCGATCAAAATGTTTCACGTATTTATAACCGCAACTTTATGTTACAGTGGTCATATCAGAGATTTACCAATATAAAACGCAAGAGGTGTCGTGTTCTGTAATAGAACATTTTAACATTTATATCCATATTACACATAAGCAAGGTGTAATATAACCATATGTACTGAACAGACATGAACAGCCTGTGTATTGTGAAAATACATGTATGTGTCTTCTACAGCAATTACTGTGCCGTGCACACTTTAAGTTTGGCATGAAGTGTTTGCTTTTTCCAAAGCAAGTAGTATTAAATTATTCTCATAGAATAAATTTCACAAAGACATGGACTTCTCGGTTGACCGTAGAAAGATGGGGTTTTTTTTGTATTTAATTGATTTAATGCGAATCGTATGTAGGTTACCACTGCTAAGCTTCACCACTGTCAAGGTAAGACCTCGAAAAGACGCAGAAAATTATTTTAATAACAGCTTCTGCTGATTTATTCAATAACTGTATGACACCGTTTGAGTGTACGTACCGACTGAAAACAAACCCAAATTATTAGAGACACTCTTACTGCGTCTCCACATTGAAACATATCAGTTAGTTAGCTAGGCTGGCTAACTAGCTTAGCTTTATTAGCTAGCTAAGCTAATTGCGAAGAGGATTACGTTAAAGAACCCCCGGTCTACAGTTGTGCACATACAGGAAAATTAATGAATAGCATGGTAATACACGCATTTATTGGAACAGTTATGTAGCTAATATGCATTTGTAGTATGTGCGCCTGGCGTAGAAATGAGTCTTCGTTAGCCCATTAAGGTTAGCTTAGCTAGGCTAGTTCGAGCAAGCTATTGTTGGTTGTTATGACAACGGGCTTGGTGTATTTTGCGAG
The DNA here is from genome assembly GCF_041902795.1 of Electrophorus electricus. Classification (NCBI taxonomy): domain Eukaryota; kingdom Metazoa; phylum Chordata; class Actinopteri; order Gymnotiformes; family Gymnotidae; genus Electrophorus; species Electrophorus electricus. The sequence continues at coordinate 125,888 of NW_027658419.1, forward strand.
CTTGTCGGCTACATAACACAAGTGTTTATCGCTTTACTACTGCGGTGAAATGTTATTATTGTAAAACTCTGCCAATGCCAGATGTGTAGAATAATTCACTAGTGATGTTTACTTCGAGACTTTGACAGTTTTAAGATGGATAGAAAGCGAATGAGCCAGCTAGCTGTCCAAGCTAACATGCAACCTTCTGTACATCCCGGGTACTCCCAGCCCTTATCAGGACCTCACAGTTCCCTTTGAGAACTCCCTGGTATCACGATCATAACTTTGGACAACCAGTTGTCATTCTCAACTCATGTTTCAAATCATGTTTCAGATTTCTCCCTTGTAACATACGAAGGATTTGGCCCTTTCTTTCGCAGGAAGCTACCCAGGTGTTTGTGCGGTCTCTTGTGATCTCAAAGCTAAACTACTGCAACTTACTACTTGCTGGTCTAGTAGTACTCTAGTACTTATTGTTTATTGCACTTATCAATGTTTAAGGTAGACCTTATGTATTTTGTACTTCTTGTTAGGAACTGGTTCAAAGTGACAAGTCCTTCAGGTTCAATCTCCTCCAAGTTACCCTCTGCCCTCCGTCCTCTGTAGCCGGATCCGGGGAAGTCAAGAGATACTGACACCAAGGTAGTGAATCGAGAGTTCCACTTTATTGAGGAAAGCACAGAGTATATATGTGTCCTATATCTACTATCTAAATCTACAGGATGATGGAGAAAAGTGAGGCATGTTCTAAGGGTCTACGTAGAAAGGAAAGGGACAAGGTTATTAAAGATTAGATGTTCTCTGCATGAACGAGCCACGAGCTGTTCCCTTGCCCGCCATTAGCCACTCCTGTGCTTAAAGAGAGACGGAGAGAGAGAAAGGGAGGGGTAAAGGAGACAAGAAGAGGGAGCGGATGACCTAGGGCGACCAGCTTGTGGTCAAGCCGCCATGTCATGGCTGATAGGCAGAGACCTTGCGTTGGGTGCCTGAATAGAGAAAGGCTCCAGTATCTAACACTTCTAGGCATCAGCAGTAATCCCTGTATTTCTACAGTATTCTAGATCATTGCTATATTGGACTCTAACCTATTGGACTGGCTAGGATGTATTCTATGAATAAATAACAAAGCACTTTTGTAAGTCGCTCTGGATAAGAGTGTCTGCTAAATGCAGTAAATGTAAATGTCCAAGGAAAGCCGACACTAGCAGGCAAACCGAGCATTGCACAGGCCATATTTGAAATTCCCACAATGCTTTTCTCACCGAGCGTATGTCCGGGCAATAACGTCAGTTGGTCCTACCAGACAATTATCAGCATGACGAGAGTCTTTCATATCAATAAATTCTGACAACACTTTGAAAGTGATAAGCAGTGGTTAGCTCGAAAGTTATTCATAAACAAGCACGTTGAAAATTACGAAACAAGAGACTTAGATCAGCTGTTGTCTCTATCGATGGTGTGGGTGACCCATGTGTTCTTAGGATGCAGGTAGGGTCTAACGCCTTCTGTGCTGAGTTGCTGTTTCCATATTTTAAAAATAGAACATTGTTAAACGGCATCTGTAATAGTTAAGGAAAATGTGTTATAAGTATAAAGTGTTACAGTAAGTGTTTTGGCCCCTGACTGCCATTAGGACAAGCCAAGACAACCGCACACTACGTTATCTTATCTACTTGTTAAATCAGCCTGAAATTAAGATACAGATAAAAGTGTTGATTTTTATACTAACATTATAACAACTTCAGCCAAAGTATTCAGAATGTAAATGTTTGGTCTAGCAGATATGGCCCACAACTGATGCAGAGAGTGCATGACATGGCAGAGGGGATTCATGTTGGCAAAATGCCCTCCTACGAATTAGTCCCAAATACTGAAGCAAAAAAGAGGCCGAATTCATCTGATGGAAGTAAGTCTAAAAGGGCTTCTTGATGATGTTACCCTGGTGACTTGCATTCTTTCCAGATGCTCAACAACCATTAAAAGTAGTGCATTGCTAAAAACTACTACTTGTTGTGCTGGAGGTGTTGAAAATATGGTTTCCTTGTCATTGTCAGTTTGATTTTATAAGGTTCTACGTGGGTATCGATAGGAGCTGAAACTGTGCATGTGTTGCCCCTCTGAGGAGATGAGCCAATGAGGAAGATGCCCGTGTTCAAATTTGACTCTAGACCACGCTTTGAGCCGGTGCACTTTGTCAGCGTTTGAAGTTGCAGCAGCATTGGCGGAGTGGGACGCAATGGTGAGAAGGAGAACGAGAAGGATCTCAGGAGTGAAGCTGAACAGCGGCAAGCAGCGGGAGGCTGGAGACAAAGCCTCTCCTCTCCCTTCTCTGACACAAACACAGTCACGTGTTATATACTCACATAATCCAAAATCTAGCATCTTTTATTTGCTGTTAGCTGGCGAAGAGTAATCAGTATAGTCAGATTCCTTTAATGTAAACACTTGGGAAAATTCCTGCCATGAGATCACTTTGGACACAGGGAAGATCTGATAGTAAATATTATGACAGGGTGAGGTCATGACTGCTTAGAAAAGTTTATAATGAAGGTCATGAAAGGTCAGTTTTGACTAATTGCAAAAAACGCCATGTAAACATTAGAATGGGAAAATCAAGCGGTCTGAGCGAAGCGAACTGCGAACGAGGCATGGAACAGACTAGCCAGGACCAATATTTTGAAAGGGATCAGAAGAGGATGACATCAAGAATCATTCTGATGATCATGTGGCGCACGGTCAAGCAAATTGCAGCCAGATACAATGCTGTTGCTCCAACTAACATGTCTGAAGGCACACCATGGGTCCTCTGAAATCAGTAGATGTTTGAACAGAAGGGCTTACCTATGTATTGTGACCAAGTGCATCCCTTCATGCAGCTGCTTAAACTATGGCAGAAGGACACTTTCAACAAGACAAGAAACCCTGCCGCAAGGGTTGTATAATCACGGATTTGTTCCAGTATCAAGACAGCAAATTTTCAATGTTTCCCTGGCCTTCACAGTCCCCAGATCTTAATCCTATAGAACATCCCTGGGTAAAGGTATAACAGGCAGTTTAGAACATGTCAGTCCCTCCAAGTAATTTAAGAGAAAATATCCTATGAAGATTGGACCAAGATTCCTGCAGAGCATTTTCAGCATATAGTGGAAACTATGCCAGAAAGAATTGCTGCAGTTCTGGAGGCCAAAGAAGGTCCAACATGCTATTAAATGGGTGTACTTAAGCCAGATACACTGTGTCCTATAATAGGATGTTGCTGGAATGTATGTGGATGTTGTTGGAATGGCCGCAGAGTTGCGGCAGCAGTACAGGTAGTCTGTGATCCTTTCCCCCATCCGAGTGAGTTTGCCCTTTTACACGGGGTCGAGTTATGATGTGAATATTTAATTACACAGGATGGATTGTGGGTGACAGAACCGAACAGCCTTCAGGATTCAAATAGAGAAAGGTGAAACTTCTCCAGCCTTTGAGTTAATCACAGGACTATTGCATAGCAATTAGGGATAACAGAACAGCTTTCGGGGGGTTTGGGTGGGGTGCCTTATCCGCCCCTTTAACAGAGTAGTCACAATTCAAATTTCCCTTCTTCCATTGTTTACAAGGCATTATACATGTGGTTTATTTATAGTGCACGGAGTAATATGCAGCGAGTCTGGTCTGTCTGCTTTGGAAGAGAAACATTTGGCCAAAAGAGCAAGACACAGCCAGGAGGATTATTGGTAAGAGCACATCATAATATGCACCTTAAAGCTGTGCTCTACAGCTAGGTCCTGTTCCATGACTGCATATATAAATTTACTACTGACATTGCCATTTATATCTGGCCATTTACAGTGCACTCTTGCTCAATGCAGCACTTGAAGCTGATTTTCCATTGTGTAGTTATTATGTTCAAGAGATGTTTGACCCGGTCAGGGTGACACACTTTAGTGAGGGCAGCAGTATCCTAGAGGACACTACAGACAGTGACGGAGACATCTCAGAGCGCGAGGTGAGAGGTTGAGTTTTTTGTTACTCTCTCTACGACATACTTTTCATGCCAGGTACTATTGTCCAGTTCAGCCCAATTTAATTTACTGCCTTGTATTATCATATATAAATTGCTGAACATCTTATCACTCAGTTTCAAACATCCCCTCAGCTGTTTTAAGCCATTTCGGTTATTCAGAAGTACTGCTAAATGGATGTGGTGGGAAAATGAGAACACATCAAACACAGACAGCTTTATGCATTGAGTAGTAAAGAGTAAAAGTTTATTGAGTTTGTAAAGGGAAAGAAATGTGAGTTCCACCTTCCAACTATAACTTTTCTAGGATACGTGATCAGCCATGGTGAAATCACTACGGATGATAAGAAGATCAAAGCCATCTTCCAGTGGCCCATTACTATTATAGTTAAAAAACTCCAGAGATTCTTGGGATTTGCAAACTTTTACCGATGCTTCATATGGAATTTTAGCAGCATTGCAGCTCCTCTCACAGCCCTCCTGAAAGGAGCAATGACCAAGCTACTTTGGAATCAGGAGGCTGATCAAGCATTCAGGAAACTGAAAGAAGCTTTTACCACGACTAGCATACGTCGACATCCTGATCCTTCCATTCCATTTGTCGTGGAAGCTGATGCTGCTAACATCGGGGTAGGAGCTGTACTTTCACAACGATACGACAAGTCCAAGTTACAATAGATGATTAAATAGACAAGTGCATATAAAATAGATGATGGAATAAACAAGCCATACAAGACACAGTCATCCCAATGGAATGTCTGTCGGGAAAACATTACCTACCTTGTGCTGTGACCATCTGTTGAAGTGGGCTCATTCTTCGCTGGTTCAGGGCTATGACAAGCGATATTCATAAGTATGTTTCTTCATGTTCAATTTGCAGTCAAAGCAAGATGCCTAAGACCCTACCCACAGGAAAGCTCATGCTTCTTCCCGTACCAGAAAGTCCTTGGTCTCACATCACCTTAGATTGCGTTACTGACCTCTCTGTCCTCACTGTAGTTGATGGATTCTCCAGGGGTGTGTGGTTCATTGTGTTTCCGAGTATGCCTACAGCCTGCCAAACTGTGGAAGCCTTGTTTAACCAGGTGTTCCGTATATTTGGCATCCCAGAGGACATAATATCATATTGGGGACATCAATTCACATCTCGAGTTTGGGCTTCCTATATTGAACACATCGGGGTAGCTATTAGTTTTACATCCACAGTCAAATGGCCAATTCCTACATTGTTTTTATATGAACAATCCATCAGACCGGTCCAAGTTCCTCTTATTGGCAGAAATGGCCCAAAATTCACTTACTAGTTCATCCACTGGCTTGACTCCTTTTTATTGTATTTTAGGTTATCAGCCTCAAATGTCCCATGGATTTCCATATCAGCTGGTTTCCCAGCTGTGGATGAGTGGATGCAGCGGAGCGAAAGGGTATGGGAGGAAACAGATCAGTGTATTGTATGAGCTCTCTGAATGTATAAGGAAATTGCGGACAGGCACAGAGGGGAGAACCCGATATACCAACCTGGTGACAGAGTGTGGCTCTCTACACAGGACTTCCGCAAGCCGGGGTCATGTCGCAGGTTAGGTCCCAAGTATATCGGTCCATATGAAATTACCAAGCACATTAATGAAGTCACATATCAACTCAACTTACCTGCTCACTTTGTGTTTTGAGGTCATTTCATGTGTCCCTTCTTAAGCCTGTTGTTCCTGTTCTGGCCTTTGGATGAGGTCACCCCTGAGGTCACTCCTGTATTAAGTATGTTGGTTGCTGTCATTAGAGTGTATTGTTTCTGAAGGTTTTTTTGCATTATGCAATGCCTCTTCGCAGAGTGTGATTTTCAAGAACTTTAGTAAGCAGATGACTTATTTGCATCACCTTTTTTGGTAGGACAAAGCCCATCCATGAGCCAAAGGAAGCTGAGGTAGGCCCCATTCCATGAAAACACAGGGAGTGTGTGAACCAGGATACCAACACAAGCATACATGCAAGCTGACACCTACCCTCCCCTTGTCCAGTGGTTTGGCCAGTAGACAACTAATGAAAAACATTTCAAAAGCATTTATACAGAAGCCAATGTTCAAATGGCTCTCTGTGCAGTGAGGAAACATATCATAAGGAAGTGCAAATTCCACTAAAGTTTAAGTAGGATCACTGAATTCAAAGTCTAGAGCACTATTACACTATGACTTCTAACAATAGCGTAAAAACAGTAATGTCATTCGTTTTTAGGAAAGGAATGTAAAAGTTTATGAAATATTCTTAAAAAGAGGACAATTTGATGAGGAGCTTGGTCTTGCACAGCTACCAAAACCCAGGACTGAACTAGGAGTCTTTTGATATTCAATCTAACACTCACCCAGGTGAGCTATTTCAGCTAGTGACTAAATACATTTGCCTGGTTTCGATCAAAATGTTACCAATGAATGTAGCTCATGTTCATGTCAGAGGAAACTGTCACCTTTATCCCTGGTGAGCTAGTGGCTAGGATTCTCTTTCAAACTTAATTTTTATGTGGAATAAAAAGAAATATGAATACCTCTCTTTATGACCTCCTAATGCTCATGCATACCAAGTCCAGTATGCATACAAACATCGTCAGTATACTAGGAATACAGAGTTTGAAAAATGTTTGTCAGAAGCATCTGAGCTTTATTGCTGGTGGGTGAGTGGCTAGGATTCAACACTTTCACCACTGCGACTTGGGCTTGATTCCTGGTCAGGGGATGCTCTTTTTGCTCACTTAAAAAAGAAGCTTGTATGTGAAAAAACAAACTTCCTTTGAGTCAGATTTTAACTGACAGACTAAGGATAACAGTTTTAAATTCTACAGTCCTCCACTCTACCAACTAAGATATTGAAGGCAACAGACATGTAATCCCATAAGTCCAAACACCAGTATGTTGGCAAGAAACACGGCCAGTTATGGATGTTTGAATTGTTAAGTTCATTTGACACAAAGAAGAAACATTGCATTGTACGAGTTGGAGATGTTCAGCTACCAACAGATATCTCTTGATTACATTTGGATGCATACTGGACTTTGTGTACAATCAATAACTACTGGTACTAACTCAAAGTATGTTTCCCCCTTCAGTTTTATTTTATGCCAGAATAAAGACTTTCTGTCTTTAGAATTCTACATGACTCAAACTGAGATGCAGCAGATCACTTAGCTAGAACAAAGGGTCTTGTACTACAATAATGACTTTTGCTTTATTGCCCATAAGGTCCACCTCTTTTTTCTTTAACCCTCAGATCATCCCGTAGATGTTAGAATTATTCTAATGAAATTATAATTAACATAAAAAAAAATTCCTTAACATCACTCTTAAAATAACTTTTACCTTACAAATGATTTCTTTACCAGCAAATTTGAGTTGGTATGAATTCATCTATTAATTTTTCGTTATTATTTCATTAAATACATGCCCCCCCCCCGCCCCCTAAAAAAAGAATAACAGTCCAAATAAAAGGTCTAAATGAATCTTTGCAGTAACAACAGTCTTTTATGCTCTTCCAACCACCCCACCTCCCCCCAGTGGACACACCATGCTCCAGTACATGATTCTGGAGTGCTGTGCTATCTGTGCTCCCCACTAACTCTTCCTACCTGCTGGGGTTTCTCCTTCCTGGACCTGCCTTAAAATGCTTAAAATGACAGCACCAGCCCTCCATTTACCTGCAACATTCTGCACTGTCACAAACAATATTTATGTGCAGATTAGCAGATGAACCTCACCTGGATGATCCACATTTCATTTCTTTGTACTGTTATAATAATGAGTTACTGTATTTCTACCCAGGTGTTCTATCCAGGTGAACTGTGCTCTGTTTCTATCTCCTATGATGTCTTTGTGTAGGAATGCTGTAGTGTATCTTTCATGCTTACAATTTGTCAGCCATCCTCTACCCAACTCATCTTTGCCCAGGTTTATCCAGGGTTAACCAAAGGAGGATGAGTTCCCTTTTGAGTCTGACACCTTCCAAGTCCCTTCCACCATTCCAGTGAGTTTTTCCTACTGTCACCCTTGCCAATGTCATTTGGCTTATTTATCAGTTGTCACAAGGTGTTAACGTTATTATGCACATGTATATAAAATGTGTACATACATATATATATATATATATATATATATATATATATATATATATATATATATATATATATATATATATATATATATATTGCATTATTCTCTGCGCCTTACATGTTATTTGCAGTTTGGATTGGATTATAAAGTGAATTTCATTGGTGAGTACTATATTTTTTGGTGACAAACTATAATCTAATCTTTACAAAGCAGTGACCAGAAAGGAAGAGCTGGATGAGGCTTTGGTCTCCATGATAGTTAGAGACACACAGCCATTTAGCTTAGTTGAGGATAAAAGCTTCAGGGACTTGGTAGCAAAATTGGATTCAACTTACATTCTCCCAACTAGGAAGGTATGTGTGGTGACATGGATACATTATGAGAGTAGTATTAAAAATATATATAATTATTTTCTTCCTTCCCTTTAGACTGTAAAGGCCATGGTTGAGGCCAAATGTCAACAAGAGAAAGAGAAGGCCAAAGCTGAGGTCCAGAAAGTTCTTGCAATGAGTTTGACAGCAGACATGTGGACATCTCTTAATGTGGATGCCTTCTTGGCTGTGACCTGCCATTTTATAGATGACAACACATTTCTGAAGTCTACACTACTTGGTGTTGTGAAATTCCTGCAGGCGCATACGGCTGAAAATTTGGCCTGTGTGAAATCCTCTTTTATGGAAGAATGGGGAATAAAATAAAGTCACATGGTTACTGATGGCACATCTAATATGATTGCCTGTGGCAAATAGCTGAAGCTGCCTCATGCACTCTGCATTGCTCACACCCTGAATATAGTTGTTTAAAAGGCTCTTGAACTAACCCCAGTACTATCTGCCATTTGTACAAAGTCAAGGAAGCTGGTGGGCTATTTTAGAAGCAGCACAACTGCCAAAGTTAGTAACATTATTTTCACATTGTTTACATATTGTTTTATATTGCTACATGTGTAACGTTTACTGTTTTATTGTTAAAGGAGATGTGGGACCTTGTTCAAGAGCATATGGGAAAATAAAAATAAAAAAAAAACTGAGGTTGAAACAAGGTGTTGGAGCGATTAGTAGAACTCAGGGAGCCTGTGGGGGCAGATTTGGCAAGCTTACAAACTGACATTCCTGCGCTGACCTCTGATGTGTACAGTAATGTTTGTGGGTGCCTTTCTATACTGTATTCTTTTCACAAGGCCACTGTGCAGCTGTCAGAAGAGAAAAAGGTATCTTTTTCAAAGTGGTGCCATTATTGAAAATGGTTTAAAAAATCTTCCTGGAAGAGGCACAGGGCACATATGGAGATCAAACCCATGACCTTGGCATTATTAGCACCCCACTCTGACCAACTGAGCTAATCGGCCTTTCTCAGTTCCTTTTGCAGTTCTCGGTGCAGCAGGGAAGGGAACCTTTCCATGAAATTGTAGACTTGGTGTCAACAAGATTACGGCCACTTTTCGACCGAGCATAGGTGAAAGTTGACACATATTGTTCCCTCTGACAAATGGTTATTCTGCAGCCAACTTTTGAATTAAACTTCAAAAGCAAATGTGCAGAAGCTTTTGTTAAAGAGCAATTCAGTGCAGTTGTACACAGTGACGAAATCATCAATTGCAAAGTCCACTGAGCTTTATTGCTGCGAGTTACATAGTGCTGTCTATTACACCATGAAATCTGCCATAACAACAAAAATGTAATGTCTGATTCTGTGAGCCAAGGAATATAAACCTTTTAGGGACATATTTAAAATATCAGATTTTCTGCCTGAGCACAGAGTAGGCATTTTTTTCTAGCTTTAACCATACGTCCTCTTTCTTTGGAAATCTGGGTCATTGCTGCATGAATAAGCAAAAAGATTTTGAGCAATTTTTTTGTCTGGGTCTAAGGGGCAATTTATTCAAACCAAAAGATGCTATTTTAGCTAGTTTGTCAAATGAACATGTCAAACCTACAGAGACAATGTGTCTAGCTACAGAGCTCTGCAAGGTTTAATTCTTGGAAGTATTTGAAGCCATAGAAAGTTATTCTGTAAGCATTGCTTAACTCATTAAAAAGAGACAGTTAGAGCCAATGGCTGCCAGATCGAACATAGCTCACATTTTATAGTGTTTGCATAGCATATCAGAATCTGCAAGAACTATTCCTGTCATTTCAGGAATAAGCTTTTTTGACTTCACAGCTAGATGAAATATTTAGGGTGGATACAGGATTTGGTATGATCTCCTAGAGAATTGCCATTCCACTGTGTCTTCAGCTTTTGTCTGATCTGCAAACAAGTCCCACTCTAGGAGAACTAGCTCAAGTGGTAGAGTGCTCTTTTAGTATGTGAGTGTTAGTGGGATTGATGCTCACATTCTCAAGTCTAGAATTTGTAGTTTTTTTCTATGATGAAATCATTTCTGATAGCAAATGTTTTCAGGACCTGCAGATATGCTTATGCCATGCACACATTACGTGACTTTTGAAGTTTTCAAATTGATGGATGGCTCACACTGCACAACTGTATGTCTTGGAATCTGGAGTGCTTAATTTGTGGTATCTCAGTGGCAGGCATAATCAGTGATAAACCGCTGATATGTCAACTGGTCTTAACACAGACAGATTTAACTTACTCTGTGGAGACTGTGTCTAACTTAAACCTTTCCTTCAAATAGAAGAGATCCTTGTTGCAGAGGTAATGTTTTTACCTTTATATGGTTTTTCCACTCATAGTCATGCAACACACACAAATGCAAACCTCTCACAGACTGTCTCACACACATCCAGTTATTCATCTGAACACATGATGTTTCTGTCTCTGTACCGCTATTAGTTATGCAATGTTTCGTCAATACTAGCACTAACTGAACAGCGTTCTGTATAAATATGATCTTTATAACAGCTGCCATAACAGCAAAAATGTAATGTCTGATTCTGTGAGCCAAGGAAGTATTATTGATATTGTGAATATTTAATAACCTCCAATGCCAGCAAATTAAATTTTCACAATATTGTGAAAATTGTAAAGGATACTTTATTCATGTCCTCATTGCTAAAGATTGTATCGCTTTATCACAGCGATAAGCTAGTTAGCTAGCTAATAGTTGAGGTCAGCGAGTGTCAAACTCGGGGCTATAAACCATTCCTTGTGGAACCATTTCATTGTTCAGCTTTCAACTTTGATCGTTTAGGTGCTGGTAGTTTGTTAGCTAGCTAACTGTTCAGCAATAGAAAACCTACTTTTGTATGATTTAGAGACCCAAATTCACAAACCTGTGGGTTTTCAAATTGATCGTTCTCTCTAAATAAGCAAAATGAGTTAAGCCATTACTACAGCTATTGGACTGTTTGAACTACATTATTCGACTGTTCATTTATTGTTAATTAGATTAAATTAACTTTCATAAACATTCTGCATTAATAGAATGTAGTTTTTAATGACTGATTAACTGTGTATATTCAACATGAAGCTATTCATATAAAGTTTCAAGTTTGGTTTATTTGTAACATACATTTATTTGTCACTTTCATTTTTAGGCTGTAGAATGAAAGATCCTTGCTCACAATCATTGCTACAGTTTGATCAAATTCAGTTATATATATAAACTCCCTATTCAATGGGAAGAAACCAGTTCATGCCATTGTGAATTGCTTTTTCTGTAATCAAAACACTGAGGTTCCATATGGGAACAGAAACTGCTGGGACTGTCCATTCTGTGTGCAGTACAATGGCTTCTAAGAGGTATTGCTGTATTTGAGACATGGTGAGGACATATTTTAGTGAAAGTCTTCCAATGATGCACCCTTAACTGAACCATTTTATGCTGTTGCTGCTGTTAAAAAAATGCAGAATGGTGATTATAACGAACCGATCCTTGCACAATATATGGAGCACCTCAACCATGGGGTATCAGCTGGTGTCCCTGTGCTTGATGCATCCAAGACTCAACCAGACACTGAAGATCAAGCAGCTGGCTTCCTTCACTCCCAGAAAGGAAGTAGGTTTTCCATTTGAACTGTTGCCTTCTTAGTTAAGACGTATGCAGGGTTTATTGCAGGGCCAGAGTTGTGAAACTGTGCAAGGTAATGCATGTCCAGTGCTGGAATTAAGATCATAGCTCTAAATAGTCTCTGACTTGGGCAGAGATTGTGAGTGGGTCTTCAAGGGCAAACAGGATCTGATGGCCCACATGTAGTTTGATATTATTCCTAAATAACTAAGTTGACTAAGTTTACATGGCTATTTGAAAGAAGCTGATCATGTAAGCAGCAAAGACAGAATATCATTCTCTGACTAAGGATTTAGTTGACTCATGTTTAGCCCAACTAAACTTTGGTCCTGGCTGATTTTAGTTGGACTATTGAGCCACTGACTCATGCACAGAGTTCTCTGAGTATTTTGCAGTTTCTTACTCTACTGAGTTCTTACTGAGTATAACACCAACTTTGATGCATTTGTTTTCTTTTCACCGAACAAAGCCTTCAACTTTGACTGTGGTGACATGAATTCCAGATCTGCAGAGTATTTTTTTAGTAATGCATCTTTTGCCCGTGCATTTTGATTGCAGTGTTAGGAGGTCATAACTGCTGATCAGAACTTTGGACAAGAGGGCTTATCCTCATGGCTCACTGACTTTCATGTACAACAAACAATCTTTTCTTATTTATTTTTTTCCAGTTGTAACAAACCGTTCTGCTGTTTTTTAACTTCTGTCAAGTTTTTAATGGTTGTATAGGACAATTACGATGGAAATTGAGGTGTACAAGCGCCACCTTGAACAGACCTACGAGTTGTGCGTGCCTGTCAGACAGCTAAGCAGTATGACATCCAGCACCAGAACCGACAGCTGCGGGCCTGCTTTTCAACCACCAGCTCAGATACGGCCAAGATGCGGACAAAGCATTCATTAAGGTGCGTAATTATTGTCAATGGTTGTCTTAGAATGGTGCTAAAGTGCTTAAGATACTTTTTGGCGATTCCATAGCCAAGAATTCTCAAGGTCACAACTAGCTGCATTCCTGTTGGGTGTGAATGACAGTTGCTCCTTCCCGGTTGATACAAAGTCACGATAGAAAAAAAGGCATACACGGAACTGGTAGTGAACACTGTCCTTCAAGTGCATATAAGTGCATACAGTGTTTGAGCCTGCAATCCATTTCATTACCCTGTCCAACAGGCTCCCAGGTTCCCCTCCACATCTTCCTTGTCAGAGATGAAAATTGATATAAAACAAATGAGGAACAGTTGAAATGACTGAGCCAATACACTGCACATTTCACCTTGAATACTTTTGGTTACTTTTTTGTTCCTGGCTACCATGCTTTTTTAAGCATTGATTATCTCAAACATTGATTTATCTAAGATAAGCAAAGACCTGTTCTCTCTTGCTGCATTTTGTGGGTTTTTTTTTTTTTTGTTTGTTTTTTTCCAAATGAAGCTGTTGTTTTCATTTTTGGTGGGTTTCATACTATCCACACCAGCTTCCAGGTTTCTCTCCTTTTACATACCAAGCAATCAGCTTCCTTTCTCTTTGCTACAGAGCACCTCTTTTCTGTCCACACCTGCTTGGCTGGTAGCTCTCAGAAGCCTTGCCTTCCTCGCCTGTGCTTTTCTGGTTGCGCTGGCCATATGTGGGTCTGGATGTGACTCTGGAGACACATCCTCTCTCCACAACAGCCCGCACACTCTCAGCGGGGGAATCATCCCACCCAAAGAAGCCCACCAGACATTGAAGCCAAAGCAAAGAGCATCACCAAAACTATGCAAATGTGGAATGACCTGGTGGGTATTCTGCCAGAGAGAGGCAATAGCGAATATCAAGCTGATCTGGTAGTCTGGAAGCAACCACTAGATGGCTGTTGCTTCCGTTGGCCTTTTGACTTCCATCAACATCTACTCAGGCAGTAAAAAGAAATGGTGTACTGGGAGGTAGTAAATCTTGCTAATCAGTACTTGTTTTTGGCCTGTGAAAATACAAACAAACAATACACATATTCAAACACTTCTGAACTACAATTGCTTATCAGGATTTACACAGGCTTATGTTCTTAATACCTCTTTGCTTACAACTTCATCAAAGCGGTTTTGTTCTACAGTATGTGCAAAGTCTACTTTCCCACACAGTTCACATCAGTCTTGGTTCGTCCTGCTGGTTCTTCATGTCTGTGAATGTGAAAAATCAAACTTTTTTGCTTGGCTTCAAGCAGTGATCCTTTGATTGCATCATTCATGATTCATTTAGGATTACAACCAAGTGGTTCAAAATCCAGCCAGAGGTGTACTCAAGTGAGGTAATAAAATGAAATTATTAATGTAATAATATGATGGCAGGAATTGTAAAAGACCAAATTAGGCTTCAGAAGTAAGCAGGAAGTGAGAATGACCAAATATGGCCTCTGTGGCAAGTCCGGGATTGAGGCCAGGATACCACCTAAAGATACAATTTTAATAAAAAATGGTTTTGTAACTTGATGAAAATGTATAAAGATTGAACCCACCTGAGACTGTTAGACATTCTGTGGACAATGCCTCGTCTGTATGCAACATTGAGCTCAGAATAAAGATGGCACCGGCTATTCTCTTCAATTAATTACTGCATCTATATCTTTATTTTCTATTTAAAGTGTACTTGAGAAAATGAATGGAATGTGGCAAAAATCTAGGAACCACACAAGAATGTCTGGAGGTAAAAAGTCAAGGCTGCATAGCCATACCTTAATGTGAGAGATCCTCCATTTCAAAGTCTGCTGTGTGAGAGTCCTGTGCCTTTTTTCTCTAGATTGGAATAGGACTGTTGCTTCTGCTTCTTAAGGTTTTCAATCAACAAGGACGGTGGCTCCACCTGCAATGAACCATGAGCTTGTTATATTAAACTGCACAAGACAGTAAATTAACACTTGTATTCATTCTGTATGAAGTGCGCCTCACTTGAGATGTCAGCCAAAGTTTAGCAGTAAATATGGTTATCTGCAGTTGTGTTGCTATTGATAGACATCTTCAGCTAAAAATAAGTCTTCCTTGACCCTACTACACCAAGCCCAGATACAACACAGACATGCTTGTGCTGTAGTTGGCTTCAAAACATTCAATGAACTTGTCATCAACATGGTCCAGTTTCCTGCAGCATGTGACATGCGTCTGCACGCATCCTGCCCCCACAGTCTCTGCCTGGCTCCCCCCACCCTCCTCCACCCCCAGTTTGCTCTCTCATCCTGCCCACCAGCAGCTAATGTCCGCCGCCGCAGCGCAGCACCTCCCACTGTATGCTGCATGCTCCTCTGTGTGCCTGTGGTAAAACCTCGCCAAGTTTAGTGTTCTAGCCACTGCACTCCCCTCCCCAACTCACACATCAATCTCAGAGGCAGATGGATTCCTGTCTCCCAGCCGCATCCCATGCTAGTTCATTCACCCTTGTATTAGTGCCATGCCAACAGACTCTTGAAAGGTTTTCTTTTTGTATCTTGCATGCCTAGCATAATAGGACATTCAAAATCCCTTAAATTTTAAACTTTTTTTTTTTATGTATATATCTCCTCAACATTCCCAGTACAACTGCTGTAGAGTCCACGACTCAACTCTTGACTAAAGTCTTCACTCCGAGCGTCTGAGCCGGCTGCTGCGGCATACGCCACGCTGCTCTGTGACCCTCACTCTCCACTCCTCTCCTCTCCCAGCTTTTCCAGATCCCTCAGATGCAGACAGCCCAGCCTGCCATTCCAAGTAACAGCGCTTCCTTTCGACCCGTGTCCAGCCAGCCCATCATGATGTTCCTGACGCCCATGCCCTTCACCTCATCCTAGACCGGCCAGTACTACGTACTCCAGTACTACGTGCCTCAGGTACCCAGAGCAGAGAAAAGCGCCTGTGCAAATATGTACACAGTGTAGCAAATGGGTTGAAAATCTGTCTATAAACAGGTTGGCCAGCAATAAATAAACTGCTCCTAAAATGTGCAGCTAGAAATATGTTTTATCTTGGAAGCAGAAATGAGAAATTCTAGTTTATTTTTTTTTCAGTGTAAAAACTAAATGTTTTTGTATTTTTTGTTTGTTTACTGCTTTGAATATCTCTTTTAGGAGTGTCCTATATGAATGGCCATGTCTGGTGCTAGGCCCTTTACCTCTGCTGTTCTGTTTCATTCTCAGTATCACCACAGTGGCCGTCCCTACGTGGGACATCCCCAGCAGTACTCCGTCCAGCCCACAGGACCCAGTACATTCTACCCTGGGCTCTTTCCTGCAGACTGCCCACTAGCATATGGTGAGTTTGGACTTCGCTTTCTCTACCCCCACCTGGGAAACGTACATGCGTGCTCTCACCGATAAAGAGACCTTTCTTCTGGGTATTCCTGCTGGCTGAAACTGGTTTTTCTTTTGCTCTCTAACTGAAACCAGTGCTTTTTTTTGGTCACCACTAGTGGCAGGGCCTTCATACTATCCTGGCCAGACCATATACACCAAATCTCCATCCATAATAGTGCATACAGCTCAGCAGCCTCCACCCACTAAGAGGGTAAAGAAAACAGTGAGTATTCCCCCTGCCTCAGAGGTGAAATTAATTTAATTGTGGATTGACTTAATAGATGCAAATAACTTGCTGTTCGCTAAGATCCGTATCCAAGACCCTAACCAGGATGGCAAGGATATCACAGAGGAGATCATGTCAGGAGTAGGCATTAGCCAGAACACAAGCCCACCAGTGGGACGTCCCTGCACTACCCCTACTGCTCCACAGGTAAGCCATTCAGTCCCACAGCCCGAGCCTCTGATCGGCTGCAGGCCGCTGCTTCACGTGATCCACTCCACAGGTCAAAGTACTCTCTCATCTAGTCCTCCCTCATAATAAGCTCTGAGCTGATTGTTTGGTTGTTTGGCTGGCTTTCATTGTCTTGTCCTATTAAAAGCATCATACAATCAGCAACAAAATCTGATGGTGTAGTTTGATTTCCGGCCATTCTCTCTTCCTTCTTCAGTGATTCGGTCACACCGTTGACCCTCCTCCGTCATATTTGACTGGTTCCAGTAGCTTGTGTGATTGTGGCTGTTCTGATTTAAGAAGGCTTCTCAGATGTGTTTTGATGTTCCGACTTGCCGTGCCTATTCTTTCGTCTGCCTCCATCTTAGTTCTCCCTCACAGCCACTCGAATCCTCCTGATCTTCCCTCGTATTCCCTCTACACAGACAGCCCACGTAAAGGCCCTGTAAGAAGGATTCAGCCAAACCCTGAGCACCTCAGCTCCTCTGAGGAAAGGCCTCTCTGTAAAGGGAACACTCACTACTGCGCTGTTGCACTTACTTTGTGTCCTCTTTCCCTAAATGTTAACAGTGTTCCTCTTTCCTCTCTTTCTCTATTTCTCCTGCCCATTTATTTAAGCACCCCATGCTTGTCTGCTGTCTCTTGCTGTCTTTGTGTCTTCACCCCCCCCCCCCCACCTCCACACACACACATTTTGTGCCTTTGCGGCTGGATCTTTTGCCCTCTTGTGCTTTCTCATTTCCTCTCTCTCTCTTTGCCTCTTTCTCTACTCACTTCTCTAATTATGCTGTGCTGTGCTGTGCGGTGCTGTGCTGTGCTGTGCTCACCCCCCCCACCCTCATTGCCATTCCCCTTCTTCTGCATGTGTGTGCAGTATCTCTCTCTCTCTCCATCTTTTCCGTCTTTTGCTAGTTTTTATGTCCACACCCTCATTATCCTCGCATTTTCTACCTCAAATCCCAGCAGCTGAACAGCCAGGTAGCAGAGCAGGGGAATGTCAATGTCGGCCTGGCCCTGGAGGCCCACTGTCCGGCGAAGGCTGCAAGTCCAGCAGCCGGAGAGGCGGTTGCCTCAGGCACGCTGACGCCCTCATTGCCTTCCAGCACTGCTGCTCCTTCAGGCCTCACTCTCCCAGGCCAGGCTGTTATAGAGGCAGTCCAGGCCTGTGGAGCCTCCACTGGGGCAGAGCTGAAAGAGACTGGGAAGGAGCCAGAGGTCTTGCTGGAGGATAAAGTGGAGCCCATCTTACAGTCCAAGCTTAGGCAAAGCTTGAGTCAAGGTAAATAACCACATGCATGACATGCTATGTTAGGACACTAAAAAGACACCAGACTGATTTGTTATGTTTTACAGCAATTAGTTTATCCAACACCTGGAAGAAGCCAAAAGAGGACACTCCTGTGGGGCAGGCCCAGTGTCCTGACAGAGAGGTGATTCCTCTCTCCAGGTGCTCACTGTACCCCTCTCTGCATGCAGAACCAGAGCTGAAGGATGGGAAGAGGCAGTATGATAGAGACTTCCTGTTGGCCTTCCAGTTCATGCCTGCCTGCATGCAGAAGCCAGAGGGGCTTCCTCCCATCTCTGATGTGGTACTGGACAAGGTAAGCCTGCTAAAACATTGGCCTTAGGGGACCTTTAAAACCATTCCATGGAGAGGGGCTGATGGACTTCGACTTGACTCTGTTGTTTTCTAGATCAAACAAAACAAGCTGCCCCTGCAGCAGGTGGGCCCTCGCATTATCGCCAGAGACCCAGACTTCAACCCAGCCTCTGCAGACTTCAGCAGGGCAATTCCTGGAGGCAGGGGTGCACCGGTGGGTCTCTCCGCTCATCCCTTCTCTTCTATCACAAATGAATGAGCGCCTGGTCATCTTATGTGACCGAGGTCTTTGTGACATTGTTACCGCCCATAATAAAGAGCACCCATTCGTTGCTTCAGCTGCTCAGTGTAGGCCCGAGACGGCCGCCTCCCCGCAAGATCATTACCAACGTGTCCGTGAACGACGAAGTGCAGCTGAAGAAGGCCGAGAATGCCTGGAAGCCTGGCATGAAAAGGGAGAACACCCAGAACCCCCAGACCCAGAAAACTCAGGTCAGCACCTCACTCCGCTGTGCCCTGTTTTCAGATTTCAGAGTCACAGCCTGTTATGGTGGGCTTGAAAGCTACTTAATTTTTTTTGCGATATGCTCTTCAAGAATTGGATGTTTAAATTATAGAGTCGTTGTTTAATTGGGTGGGTGTGCGGGGAGTGTGCACGAATGTAGCTATGCAGGGGGACATTGGTTTCTAGTGTAAACAGGGGGTGTGATGATACTGAGGACCAGATCTTGTGTGCTTGTTGTTCCTTGTGTTGATTGTGGTGTTGATTTTGGTGAGAGAGTATTGTAGATATTGTAGTGTATTCTGTGGATGATCTTGTATATATTATAGGTTAACACCCAATGGTTGTGTTAAAAATATTCTTGCAAATTTGTGTGCAATTCAGCATTTGGAGAGATTGACAGATCTTCATTGCATTGTCTGGTCGGTAGGGTTATTATTGGATCAGATTTGGTTATTATGTTTTGTTTTGTTTTTTTTGTAGGAGTTATATGTTGATTAAATCTTAAATTCTTGTAGCTGGTTCTAATGGGTTTTCTTTTAATTTGAATTTGGAGCACATGAGGGGTTTTAGTTGATAAGATTTGATAAACTGTTTGCTGCCAGTGCTTCACTTCTCGGAAAGTGTGATTGATGTATGATGCCTTTATCGGTCTATATAGCAAAGTTGAGTGATTTTTGTTCATGACGAAGTTCCAAATGGCAGAGTAAATATTTGGTGAAAGTGAGGAGTTAGTCATTATGTGGAAGAACTGCTGAATTTAACAAAAGATTGGGATCTTTGTAATGGAAAGCTTAGTCGGTAGTCTGTTTTCCTCTCCAGGAGCTTTTCCAGAAGGTGCGCAGTATCCTGAACAAACTGACACCGCAGATGTTTAACCAGCTGATGAAGCAGGTGATGGACCTCACCATCGACACAGAGGAGCGCCTCAAAGGCGTGGTTGACCTGGTTTTTGAAAAAGCCATCGATGAGCCCAGCTTCTCTATGGTCTATGGCAATATGTGCAGCTGCCTGGCTATGGTGAGTAACATGTTCCCATACATTGCTGCTGAAGTTCCATACAAAGGCAAATGCCACACAGAAGTGAACTCTGTTTGAACCACTCTAAACTGACATGGAGCTTTAATCAGCTTCTATTTAGTAACAGAACTCTCAACACTGTCTTATACCCAAGTGTTTCTCCTACATGTCTTTCCTGTGTAGTTAAAAGTGCCCATGGCAGACAAGCCCACCAGCACTGTGGGTTTCCAAAAGCTGCTGCTGAACCGCTGTCAGAAGGAGTTTGAGAAGGACAAGGTCAACAATGATGTTTTGGAGAAGCTGCGGCACCAGCTGGAAGCGGCCACTTCAGTAAGCAGCACTCCTGTCTAGTTTACCCGACTCACCAACCCACAGATCAGGAGAAAGGGGACTGAAATCGGCAGCAGTGCTGGGAGGCGGCCTGGTCGTTATCGGGTCCAAATGCGCTGTTTCTTGCTTTTGTCTTTGTTCTGGTTACTCCTCGCAAGGCCAGCGAGCGGGAGAGGCTGGAGGAGGATCTGGAGGAGGCGAAGGACAAGGCCCACAGGAGGTCCATCGGTAACATCAAGTTCATCGGGGAGCTGTTCAAGCTGCACATGCTGTCAGAGGCCATCATGCACGACTGTGTGGTCAAGCTGTTCATGAACCACAGCGAGGAGAGCCTGGAGCGTCTGTGCCACCTCCTCACAGCCATCGGCAAAGACCTGGACTTGGAGAAGGCCAGGGTAAGCAGGCCGCGGGCCTGGTCTGGGTTGATTTAATATTCTCAGCAGATGCTCAGCACTTGCATCGGTTTATCTTTAATATGTCATGTAAAGGTTTACGGCGCATGTGTAGATGAGTGCTAGTGTGCAGTGCAGCGGCTGTGCGGATTTTGTCCAGATTTGGTCTGTGTTGCGTTTTTCACAACAAGTACTTTACACATCGAAACTGGATGAAGAAGTTTTGGATATTGTATATTGACTGTCAATTTTGTCTCTAGTAGGAATGGCAGTTGTGATGTTGACAGTTCAGTCACCAACTAGTGTGACAGTTATTTGTGTTCAAGTTTCCTGGTCTTTTTTATTGTGGTTTTTTTTTCCATGCACGCTTTTAACCAAAAAACAAGCATGTTGAAATGTTGTTTATAAAAGTTTTGCCGTCAGTGTTTTCTGTTGCTTGCCTGTTGCCTGCACTCTGACTACAGGGTAGCCAACTAATTAGGATCATCATCTATAGTGCGACTAGCATGCTGTGCTGATATCAGTGTATTATTAGGCCTTGGCAATGATTTTAAAAGTGTCCAAGTTCATGTTGTTAGTGAAGTTGTTAGTGTGGTTGTTAGCTCTGCTCCTACTGCAGCTGACAAAATGAAAGGCTTTTATTCAGGACTGGTCAGCTGTTAGAAGGTTTTGCTCTCACAGCCTCCTCCACGTTTGCCACCTCCTGCTGCTGCACCCTGGATTCCCCAAAGCCAAGTGCAGCTGATGACAGCACAGCTACACCCACAGTGGCAGTGAACTGCTTTACAGCACTGACCAACGTGCAAGGCAGCAGGGTTTACATAAGAGTCATAAACGTCTTGTGACATGAGTTCAGCTGAGAGCACACCTGATCGAATCGAAAGGTGAAGAATATCTGAAATTTGTCGACGTTTCTCTTACACTCTCTCTCTCTCTCTCTCTCTCTCTCTCTCAGCCAAAAATGGATCATTACTTTAAATATATAGAAAAGACAGTGAAGGAGAGGAGGGGTTCCTCACGCATTCGGTTCCTGCTCCAGGACGTCATCGACCTGCGACTGGTTAGAGACTCTGCCTGTGTTTGTGTGTTTGTGTTTGCCATTCCAGCGCATGGTGATGCAAAAGTATGCATCTGCTGATTTTGCTTTTCTAGAATAACTGGGTGTCGCGGCGAGCTGACCACGGGCCCAAGACCATCGAGCAGATTCATAAGGAGGCCAAACTTGAGGAGCAGGAGGAGCAGAGGAAGGTGCACCAGCAGCTGCTGTCCAAGCACAACAAGAGGCAAAGGTGTGGCCCTCAATTCCGTGACAGCCTTTTTCACCTGGCTGTGTGAGGCCGAGGACAAGTCCAAGGACAATCGACAAGAGGATGGACACATTTGCCAACGTGTGCTAAAAGACAATACAATAATTCAAAAAAATAATAAAACTGTGTGACAAAGAAACAAAAGTTCTGACTCTATTGTATTTTTGCTTTTTCCTTTATGAACTGCATGCAAAACTATATTTAACATTTGCAGATGTTCAAAAGAAAAGACAGAGGTGAATATAGAAATAATATTATTTATTTTTTATTTTATTCTTCCTTGGCTTCTCCTGAATTCAGATAGGCTCTGCCCATTAGATTTCACTTTTTTGTTTGTTTGTTTTTTTATTTTTTTGCTAATTTCAAACCAGTCCTAGGATTTTCACACAATCTGAGTGAAATTGGTGTCAAAATATTTGCAAGAGTCTGAATCTCAATAATTATTTAAACAAAAACCTGACATAAAAAATACAGCTGTCCTATTCCAGTCTAATATTAGTAGTACAAATTAGTAGTACATAGGTCAGGCTTTAACTTTAACTTTAACTAGCTGTCACTCCTGAAGGACATGTTCAGATTTCATGAAATTTAAAAGACTTATACCAGTATTGACTTTGAGGTAGCTTACCAAATGTAGCAGTTTTGTCAATATGGGGCATTATAATATGCAAATAACTGTTTCTCAATGACTGCTCTTCTGATCAAGATGAAATTTTGCATACTGCTTCTGTAAGCAAGCTGAAGGATTCCTAAGGATGACTCAAACACTGGCTAATATTTTTCAGGTAATGGGCTAATCATAGAACTGGCTTCAGTGGACTTCTATAACGTTGATTCTTGTAGAAATAACTTTAAATTTAAATATCCTACTACTTTTTATGTTGCTGATGAACTGTAACACACTAGTCGTAGGACCTTTCTCCAATCTTCCCAAATTTGGTATCAAAATGTTGATGAGACTGAAACATGTTGATATTTGTATGGTATATGGCACTTACATACCTATCAATCCTTCCAAGGTGTACTGATTCATTCAAAACAGCTGAAAAAAAATTAAGACTTCTTTGAGTAATTCTTATGAAACTTGACATGAGTATTGATTTATGGACTTTGAGCTAGCATGGGAATTATAGGACATTTTTGCCAACAGAGCCCCTCTGACATATGAAAAGGTATTTAAAAACAGAAAAATGAGTCAATCCCATTGTGTACCAATTGTGCATGAGAAATGCAGTTTATACAGTGCAATACTTTGTGACTATTTCATAAAAAAAGTTCAATACGTTTCGTAAACCTTTTTTTAGCCTGATTTTTGATACCTAAATTAGTTGGGCAAATGCACCTTTCAAACAAGTCAGTGACCTTTTGATCTAGAGATACCTTTTAAATATAAAAAATGCAGATCTTCTTGTAAATAATGATCAAAAATATGTGTATTTAACTATCAATCCCCAAGAGCAGGATTTTTATTAATAGGCTAAAACTTAGCCATAGAGTGTTAGATTATCACCAAACTTCAATGGTGTATATGAACATACTGTGAATGCAAGTACATTTGGGGTGAACTGACCTTCTGGGGAAACTATATTTCTTAGTCATGTCGAATCAGAAAAATAATATTTATATAAAGCAATTCAGCAGAGATAATTGAGAGATTGGTTTCAAAATACAACATTCCTGGAAACAAAACCTCAAAACCAACCACAAAGGCTGGTGAACTTTATATGGGATGTCATCAGCAACCAAGTTGTGCAGATGTGATAAAATGATTGGACCCTTTACTTGCCACCTGCAGCTATAATAAATGTAATTCTAATGTATGTCATGAATTCCCTAGATGAAGGAAGTTAGACATTTCAATAGCAACACACCTCCCTTGATGAAATGACTGGGTACAGAAATTAGTTGACCAGAAAGGCCAGAAAAATAGCACAACCACAGCCTTCAAACCTGACAACAAACCTGCTTAATGCTGACAGTTTTATTTTTTTTCAAATACAAAATACAGACTCACTCTCAATAAATAACCATTTGATGAACTAATGCAGAATATAAATTAAGACACTGACACAAGCTTTACTTTAGTTACTAAGCATTTAGGTTTGGGTGTTTTTCGTACTTGGTGGGATGGTTACGAGAAAATATTGGCATATTAGATAAGCAGAAAAATACTATGGATGGGTTCAACACATGATGTGCGTACTCGTTTGACTTTGGATCTATTGGATCACGCCAATAACTGTTGAAAAGAAAAATGACCACCTGAATGCTAAAACATATAATGGAAATAAATGTCTTATGCAATACGAGAATTATGGAAATCGGGTCAGCTTTGGAATAGAGAGGAGCGATAGGCACATACTAATAATATTAATACATTTTCAGAGACACACAATATCCATCCTGCCAAGGACAGGCAGTGATCAGTGAACCAGGCAGCCAGTAAGAGAAATAAAATCACCAAGAAAGTCAGGCTTTTTGCTGTTTGTTTTCAAAAAAATGTCCTTCACAGAACACAAGATATGACTGAATGAGCAAAGTTACATTTACATAGAGCCTTTCAAAGAACATACAATGCTTGAACTAATAACAGACACCTGTTCATTTCAACACAATGGGAGAAATTACTCTGCTCACAGAGCTTAGTAACGCGTTAGATCAAAATTCGCTGCTGCACTTTAAAACACTGAGCGTTTTTCTTAAAACACATAAAAGGTGCAAGATCACGCGTTGTCGTGTGAGCACCTCAGTCGTAAAAAGGGCTGAGTTGTCATGAATACGTTATGATCAGGAGTAGTCGGCCGTACTGCTGCGACATCCGGTCAAATCAACCGTCCTCTAAGAATCAGCGCAGTACTAGTTTTGGTAATAGCAGCATCTATGGACATAAACGGCGGCGAAACGGATGGTTTTTTTCTCGTCAACTTTATAGTCCATCACACTTGCTCCTATAGATCGGGATAAAATCTCCATACCAAAACCTCTGTGCATTGGCATGGTGAAAATTTAGAGCACGCAAATCCTTCACTTCTGAAACAGCAGAAATTATGTAATTTTACACAGATTAAAAAAACCCTCAACGTTAAAGATTGCTGTTGACGGAGTTTTAATGTAAATATAGTAGGTTGGGGAAGTGTAACGATGAGCAGTGTGTGGAAAAGAGTGAGATTTATTAGGGGCAAATCCAAAGTCCAGGGTCAAATTATTAACATGGAGTGTCCGAGAATTCATGATAAACTAAAGTAAAGAAAAGCGCACGAAGACAAACCAGGGATGCAGGCTGTAACATTGGGGCGAGGATAAACATTCAGGCTTATATTCACATGCACGGAAGCCTCGATTAACAAACAGCAGCTGGACTTACAATAAATAGCAACAAGACTAAACTAAAACAGGGCTTAAAAACATGGTCAAATGAGCATTAAACCAGACACAAGTGCAAATTATGAGGGGTGCAGAAAACGAAACGAAGGAATGGAACCACAACAAGGGAGTAAATCAAAATAAAGACACTAGACAGGGAAACCGTGGAGACATGAACGCTAGGAGGGTGGTCAGTGGTGACAGGAAGCTTGTTTCAGTCATGGATGTCTTTGGCAAAATGAATGCAACTAAAATGCTTTCCTCATGTGTCCTAATAACCAAATAATAACCAAGTTCTTCTTTATTTCTAAATAATATGCCTTTCGGAAATTGTATAACTGCTTGTGTTATATTACTTTCTTTTATCCAGAAACACAGGAGACTCAGGTGAAAAGTGTGATGGAAATAATACACTTATTATTATATCCTAAAACTTGTCTCACCTAATCGTAGTCATCAGTATATTAGATAAATGCATACCTATTTTTATGTTTGTGTTTCACATGTTCCATCCCTTTTCTCTTCTTTGAAAGAAAAATTCCTTAACTTAATCAAAGACTAGGATTAAAAAAATAAAATAAAATAAAATCATAGACAGGTCAGCTGAGCACACTCCCTTGTCGTAATGTCCCCATATTGACAGTTAAATACCACATATTAAATACAATAGAGACTGGAGTGTCTTGTTTTTCTCTGAACATTCCACAGTGCATCTAGAATTTTAATAGTTGTTTATTTCTGCTCAGTTTTTCTGCTCTTATTTTAATTTGTTTTTGTCTTAAGGAGAAAAAAAAGGCGACAAACGAGACCTGTGACCCCAGGGGGAAATCATGGATCAGATGCCTCACACCCAGTCACTGTGTAAACAACACCAGGTTCATGTTTTAGTGTGAGGAATGAGTGCAGGAGTGTTTTGAAAGAACAAATACAAACACTAACAAGAAGAGAACAAAGAAAACAGGAAGGAGAAGCTCCTTTCCTTTTTGAGTTACTTACTGAGATCATTCTCATAGCAAGTTCATTACACCTTGTGTACTTGTTGTAGTGCGGTTAGCTGTTTCTATATTGGCTGAGAGAAGGAGCAGACCTGTTCCATTTACATTTAAACAACAGAATCTTGTCAGTGGAGGATGTACTTTCTCAAACCTTTTTAACTGGTATCTCGCCTCTGTGTCTCTCTGTGTTCGCAGGACAGGGACCACTGCACGCCTCGCACCAGGACACCTTTCCAGTGATGACTCCCCTCGTGTGGAATTAGTTCACAGCTGTTTAGTCTTATACTTATCCACAACTAGGATTAGTCCATTTACTATTTCTTACAAGTGGGGATCAAGAACATTGGAAGACGTGAGTAGTTTTTTGGAGCAATAAAGATCAATACATAAAAACAGGCAAATGACCTGGTTATACCCAAATACATCAATAAACACATCAAACAAGGTAATGCTTAGGTATGAATTTTCTTGACTTCGTGACTTATTATGAAGCTTAACTTGTTATGAACTGACACGTGATAATGTTCACACATTTAGCTGCAATTCTTTGTTTAACTTCAGAGGGTTAAATGGAGCTTACTCAGATGATGGTGTTGACTGCTTCAAGGATTTTCACTAGAAGTTATATAACTGCAAGTTATATTACCGATGTCTAAGTGTATGCAGCGCAGAATTCTTTATTCGTAATGTAATACATGTCCTATTTAATTCTACAAGATAAACAGGTTGGAAAATATTTGTGTAAAATAGATTATGATTATTTTTGGAACATAAAGCCATGCAAACATTGTAAGTGGACATCAAGGAAAAATATAAAATAAAAGAATAGTATAGCATACAGTTACAGGGTATGCCTGTTTTCATTGATTACTAGGGAAGCTCTTTGTCTCCCTCTTGTGGCCATTGTTGTCTGAGCCAACAACCATATCAGCATAAGTGACATGAAGTTACAGAAATTAATTACAACTAAAACGTATTTTTATAAACACGATTTGACAGTGTGTTTTACATATTCTGGTTGAATATGACATTTATGTGTACAAGATTATAAAAAACACAATCATACATTTACCTGATACTTATATCCAAAGTGACTTACGAGTGAGTATAACTTGAGCAATTGAGGGTTAAGGGCCTTGCTCAGAGAACCAACAGTGGCAACTTGGCAGCAGTAGGGCTGGAACAGGTAAGCTTCTGACTACATGTCAAGTATCTTAACCACTGAGCTACCACTGATCACTGCTGGGGGTAACCATAAATGTTAGAATTTAAAATGTTGGATACTAAACTATTTAAAAAACATTTTGGAACATTTATTTATTTCATTTCCCCTAACCTTTGACAGCACGGCTAGTCCAGACCTCTGTATATGCATCTTCTTACCCCTTCTCTCTGCACACAAAAAATAAAACGCATTGAGAAGAGACTAATTGCACAAAGGATAAAAAATAAAATGACATATATAATGATAAAAGGAAAAGGTAAATAGATAACAGTAGATGTGTTAATATAAAATCAAAAGTCATCTAAACAGAACTCAATGCAATAAGTGTGTTTTGAGATGTTTTTGTTTTGCTGTTGGTTTGTTTTTTTTTTCTGTTTTTTTGCTTTCAAGTGCTAATGCCATTATGAGTTGCTAGACCATGAAGACATTTAAAGACATTTAAAGAATAATAAAATAATTAGATTTTGCTGTAAAAGACAGATGTCATGTTCACACTGCACAACTGCACTGCTTAATGTGAGCAGACATCTGGCAGACACGCTTATCTATAGCAACTTACAGTTTCAACTATATTACAGAGCTAAGTCCATATAGCGGTAGGAGTTTGATTCAGTTCAGTTCAGCTCACTCAGGCTTTCATTTCTGTTTTCTTGTCTTCAGGTTTTGTTTCATTGTCCCTAATAGGTCCAACTTGTGCTTGTCTACTCATGTCTCACTGTTCTCCTTTGCTTGATGTCACAACTTCATTGATACCTAAAGTGAATGTTGGAAATATCACATGTTCTTTGAGTAGGAATCAAACATCATTGCTCTAATACACTGGACTGATAGTGGACTCTGCCGAGGTACACCTACCCCTGATGTTGTGATGTTACTGAGCCTCATCCTGTCTCAGATGCCTTGGCTACTCCCATCATCCCCTGATGTCCCCTGTTGTAGCCCACACCACCTCCTCCCCAACCAGCTACTCTCTGTTGCCCTTAATGGACGTTCTCTTGCGACTTGGGTCTCGGACACATGCACACAAGTCTAGAACCTCCAGAAAGTTGGACTAAACATTAAATGCTTATTTCATTTTTTAATTTATGTCTCTCTTTAAACAGCCAGAGGAGGATGGGACCCCCTTTGAGTCTTGGTTCCTCTCGACGTTTCTTCCTCATGCTCTAGGGAGCTTTTCCTTGCCACTGTCACCCTTGGCTTGCTTACTGGGGGCTTGGACTTGGACATTTGAAAAGCTGCTTTGTAATAGCACCTGTTGTAAATAAAATAAAATAAAATAAAATACAATTTTAAAAAGTACTTTATAAATAAATTTTGAGTATTTGATTTTTATATGTAATCTTAAAATGTATAAGATAACTAAAATTTGTTTTTTAATCATTACATTTTTTCACTTAAAACAAAAATATAATTTGGATAGTCCCAATAATCTAGAAAAATCAAATCTCATCATTACAGTGCCAACAACACATCAACATCACCAGACTTCAAAGCACTTGTCTGAGAGGAAGATTTGTATGCCTGTAATTCTGTTGTTGAAGAGCCTATAAAATCAAAATAGGCTTTTAAATTTGAAATTTTAAACTCAAATAAATACAGCCTTATTTTAAATGCCTAAACACACACACACACACACACACACAGTTACCTCACAGTGTGAATATTGTTGTTGGTGGAGAAAGTATCATAGATCCTCTTTGCTGACACATCAGTGATGTCATTGTGACTGAGGTTGAAATTAGATGGATTATAATTACCACATTGTTCAGGATTCCCAAACACACCTCCCTCTACTAAATCACCGTGTAGTAGTACAAACACCTGTAGATTTATATATCAATGAATTAAAGTAATGAACGAATGAATTAATAAACGAATGATTGAATTAGCAAATGAATGAATAAGCAAAGCAATAAATAGTATATTTGTGTCAGTGGACCTGAGTCATTAATGGCCAGATAATTATGCATTTTGACATTTTAAACAAAATATCATTTCTTTCAGTTCTTGTACACATGACTTGTTATCTATCAGGCATGAAACTGTAAATCATAATGAGTCTGTTATGCCTTATTTCTCTTTTTAATGAGAACATGTGTTTCTACAAGCAGTCTGGATATTCTGTAGACCACAGAGATCCATCCTGCCAAGTACAGGCAGTGATCAGTGATCCAGGCAGCCAGTGAGAGAGGTCGTCATTTCCAAATAAAATCACCAAGAAAATCAAGCTTTTTGCTGTTTGCTTTTGAAAAATAAAGTCCTTGAAGGAACACAGGATATGACTGAATGAGCAAAGTTAAATTTATATAGAGCCTTTCAAGGAACATACAATGCTTTACAATGAACACGCACAGCTTCTATGTTCAGTCACCCTGCCGGATTTTGTGTTAAATTGTGAGAAAAAGAGTAAAATGTGTTATATCTATGTTAGTGCTCACTGTGCACTCAACAATCAAGACTCTCTACACATCCCTCCTCCCTCTTGTCCACTCACTCCAGGATGTGGGCTTTGTGCTGGTGTGCGAACAGCATCTGCAGGCAGTGGTTAGTGAGCTGACAGTGGCTAAGGTCCAGTTCTGACAGCCCTTCAGAATGTTCCAGAAACAGTGCCAGTGACCTACAGGCCTGCTGGTCCAGCCGGGTCTGACTGAGGATCACCATCTTACCCAGAGCCCGGGAGAGAGCCACAGCGCGTCTCACACACTCCACATCAGTCCCCACACAGAGAAGAGACAGGAACTGGAGCAGCATGGCTTTATTGCTGCTGAACACACTCAACATTCTCCAACATGTAGAGTCACAAAACACTAACACACTCACATAACTACTAACATTAATGCTATTTACACACATTTTGTTTCAAATGATAAAATTCTTTTCCCTTTTCCAGAATGCTTCCCTAGTTTGTGTGGTGTTGAGTCAGTGGCTTACTGAAGGGTGACTGTGTGTAAAATGGGGAAGAGTTGCCCTCACAGCCGTGTAGAGTGAGCTGTGTGTGTGTGTGTGTGAGAGCTCACTCTCTGGATGACCATGGAGACGACTCTGCAGTCCTCAGTGCTCAGAGTCAGTGTGTGTTTCTGTGTGTCTGCTGTGAGGTCCAGAGCAGAGCAGCAGGAGAAATCCAGTCTGTGCTGCAGAGCGAGGAGCAGATCTGTTGCTGCTGCCCCCTGCTGTAGTTCAGAGACACTGTAGCAGTGGAGCAGCCTCAGCAACAGCAGCCTGTCAACACGGAGAAAACAAAACACACACAGACAGTGGCAGGGCAGTTAATTTCAGGTTAATATAAATATTTCACCTAAATTTAATTTTATTCTGAAGTAAATATCCATGGATATTGCTGATTACCTGACAGGAGTCTCAATAAAACCTAAATGATGCTGGCACAAAATGACTTTTGAGGAAACTCATGAAAAACACATAAACGTACATAAACGTTTATATAACACTCCCTAAACAGACCAGTTCTGTGTTAAAATTCTGATTGTGAGAAAAGTTCAAGCCTGAGACGGGAGACGTGTTAGAGCAGTGGCTCAATGCTCTCCAGCTCCGCCTTTGGTATGGAGGTGAAAAGCAGGCTGAGAGAGACTGCTGTGCAGTGCTGGAGGGTGAAGCGCAGGGCAGCACAGTGGACAGAGTCCAGCTCTCTGCTGTTCAGGTTGATGCAGTTCTCTGCTGAATTCAACAAGCTGGACACACAGTGAGCAGAGCCAGTCTGATAGATCTCTCTGATGATGGACAGTACAAAGCTGGAGCTCAGCCTGGGGAGAAGACACACACACACACACAAAAACACAGACACACATTTCCAGGTCTCATGCTGTACAGTATAATTAAAGTGTTTGGACTGTTACTAACTGTGTGAACAATCTGAGCCACACAACACATGACTGTATTCTCTCACCTTCTGATCTGAAGTCTGGCCAGTACAGGCAGAAGGTCTCTGGGATTTTGTTACTTAATGTTGGGGATGTGTAGTGGTCCCATGAGCTGGTGGAAGCTCGTCTACTTTGCCGTAACGTCACCCTTTCGCCTTGCTGTCTGGATGCGTACTGTCTGTCAGACTAGCAATTCATCTACACTTCTCACAGATAAAACTGCCACTAATGACGAAGAATAAACATGCTGCATTCAGTGCTCTGAAACAGAACATAAGTCATGATGAAAAAGCAAAATGTTAACATTACTTATGTTTGTGGTAGTTCCTTAGATATAGTTTGTGATGATAAAATAGTTTTCCATGGAAGTTGCCAGTTTCCAGGTAGAAAGTAGTTAAATCCAACAAAACATTTGTTAAACAGATAGAGAGCAGTAAGAGCTAGTATGCTGAAACTACCTGTTTCAAAAACAGGAAGCTTCCTTATGAAGGAAAGAGGTTCTTATGAACCTCAGCATTTTGACAGCAAGTATTAACCATGGCTATAAAACCATGTGAATAATTCAGTTATGGGATTAATCCACAAAATAGAACATCAAATCTAATTATTTGGCCAGTACAGGGTTATGCAATATTCCTTCATCTCAGCAAAATGCAATAGCTTGACTTCCTTAACTGATTAATAATTAAAAAATATCTTTCTTGACTATAAGAATATAGCTTACCCATTAGAAAGATTAAACATCCAGTCAGCGTGTATCCTGGCATGTTAATGTAAAAGGCAGCTCCTACTGGATTTGGGGAAAGATTAGTAAAATATTTCAAGTATCTGCAAAGCAGAAAACTGCCTATTCAACAGGCATGAATGATCTGCTACCGAAGTAGTTGTGTTATTTGCATAGCCTAATTAATATCATTAGATCAAGTTCTATATTACCTATATTGTTATATTAAAATGTTGCTATTGCTTTTTTGCTTCACAATTGTTACACATAATTGCTGCACCTGATACAAGGATAGGAATTTCAATTTATTCATACTGGATATAAGAATCATTAATGGCTGCTGAGTGAAGCACTTTCATTGAAAATTCATCCACCAATTTTTTTTTTTTTTTTTTTTTTTTGGAACTAGAAACAGGGCACATCAACCAGGAATACATTCCAGGTCTGTTTTAGAACACTGGCTGTGATTCATTACATTTTGGCAATTGTGAAAAGAAACTGGATGATACTTCTAAAAGTAATTGTGTTTGCAGTTTATTTGCACAGTTACATGAACAACACTGGTAGCATAGTCAACAGGCTTGATGGTTTTCCAGTGCACGACACTGTGATACCAGGGCTGGCCCAAGCCTGTGTGGGGCCCTATGCAGAAATCTGAGCTGCCACTGACATAACATAGTTAAAAAACAAATAGAAATAAATACATGGTCTTTGGCACCCTCTTGGCGGCCTTAGCAGGCTCTCATTTTGCTTATACGGCGGGACAATTGTTCTGCTGTTATCCTAGCTATTGAGCAGTCCTACCTAGATTTAATGTACTTATGTACATTACCCTTAGTCCAGGTTTCTGGTGTTTATTTTAGATGGATTTTTGGTTGTATATATTATAATTAGGCTACTGTGGACAATTGTATACCGTATAGCTACAGCACCTGTACTTCACACACATGTAGTAATCGGAACTAGAAAGTTGCCAACCCTATTAAAATATTAGGTTTATAGTATAATATTTGAATTAAACAGACAAAGCATTAATCACAATCATTTGCATGATGATTAAATCTTGAACCAAAAATGTATCAGAGAGCTGTAGTGTTTTTTATAGACACACACCCAATAAAACTTTGCTTGACCATTTCTTGCCCTCTATATCATTCTCTGCAGTTTACTGAGAAAGACCTGACACTGGGTAATGCCATTGTCTATTCGAAGGCCAAAACAACAACAATCTTGGTTATCAAAGACTCACTCCACCCTGACCACAGCCTCTTCTTTTAGAAGCCATGAGAAAACCACCATCGCAGCTTGAGAGCACAAATCTAGCCTCTTAAGAGGTGTTTTGTTTCACAGGCAGATCGATATCTCAATGCGGTCCACATGAAAGCAATTTTCTTTCCCTGAGTGCAAATTGCACTTTTAATGCCTGATATTTCAGCCACTCATTTCTCTCACTACATGACAAAACTCTCGAAACTTTTCTCCAAAAGCACTGAATGTTATTCTAACCATTTATGGCCTTTCTCCATTCATGTACACAAAGTCCAGTATGATTCCAAATGTCATCAAAAGATATATCTGTTTGTAGCTGAACAACTTATACAATGCGATCTTTCTTCTTTGTGTCAAATGAACTTAACAATTGAAACATCCAAAACTGGCTGTGTTTCTTGCCAACATACTGGTGTTTGGACATGTGGGATTACTTGCATGTCGCTTTCAATAACTCAGTTGGTAGAGTAGAAGTTAAAACTGTCATCCTTTGGCTGTCGGCTCAACTCCAACTCACACAAACTTTATGTTTTAATGCAGAATCTGTCGTTTTATATGAGCATAAAAAGAGGTTTTTCCCTGACCGGGAATCGAACCCGGGCCGCGGGGGTGAAAGCGCCGAATCCTAACCACTAGACAACCAGGGACAAAGCTGCTGAATTTACATGAGAAGACCATTTTTCAAAGTCTGCACTCCTACTATTCTGACAATGTTTGGATGCATACTGGACTTGGTATGCATGAGTGGAAAAAGGCCATAAAGCGAGTTATTCATCTTTCTCTTTGTTCTACAAAAAAATGAAGTTTGCAAGAGTCAGGGCTCTTTTTTACCATCTGGGAAAAGAGGGAACGCTGGTGTCACTAACACATGGAAAGAGCTGTTATATATTCCCCATTTGTCTCCTTAATGTTTCTGACAATTTAGCCACTCATTTCTCTCTCTACATGAAAACACTCTAGAAAATGTTCTCCAAAAAATACGGAATGTTATTCTAAGTACTCAGAAAATAGTCTTTTCCTCCCCCTTCTGACGCGTGAACTTATAGACGCCCTTGATTGCACGGTGTCTCTGTAATTGACAGGGGAGAGAGCGTATGCCACTCCCTCTCTCCCTAAGAGTACAGCCAATTATGCTCTTCTAGACTCTCGGCCACAAATGGCTGTGACACCATCAGTTTCAAAGTTAAACACAACTCCTATAGTACCAATAAAAGCTTCACACTCACCTCAGCTGGGACATGGCAGACACTGAAGGAAACTCCTCACTTCACTCTCTTCATCTGACCAGTCATTAAGCTCCACTGGTTTCTTCACTGTTTTGAGTTTCAGCACTTCTAGCACTTGTAATATTAGAATAGAATCCCTTTAGTTACTAAAGGTACACAGAAATGTACACCGGTACATAGAAACTTACTGTATGTAAGAGTGCAATAGTTCAAAGCTGTATTAGTGCAGATAAATACAACTACAGTGCCATTGCAGCTTTTAATGCTGTTTCAGTATCAGGGTCTTCAGGAAGGCTCCACCTGGCAACCCTGAAGTGCCTTGCTATGCTTAAAACTACACACACACACACACACACACACACAAACAAACAAACACAAACACTTAACAAGGTGAGTTCTGCTTATTTGTTAAGAAGGCTGATCGCCATTTAAAATTAGATTTCACAAACTATAATTGTTACACTGGTGAGTTTGAGGTAGAGATGCACTTTCATTAATACTGCTTACACTGTGTTTCTTTACAACACGCATGGACGTGTTGAAGCATCTCATATGCATAGAACACTAATACTCAGAGCATTGGAAGGTTGAAAACAGAAGCTATCTGGCTCACACAATGTTTTAAATGTGCCAAGGGAAATTCCAAGTGTGGCCATCCTTGAGTGGAGTGGAAGATAAATATGTTTTTTTTGTATTTCAAAGCGGCTGTAAGAGTATAACAGGCAGTTTAGAACATGTCAGTCCCTCCATGTAATTTGAGAGAAAATATCCTATGAAGATTGGACCAAGATTCCTGCAGAGTATTTTCAGCACATAGTGGAAACTATGCCAGAAAGAATTGCTGCAGTTCTGGAGGCCAAAGAAGGTCCAACATGCTATTAAATGGGTGTATTTAAGCCCACTGTGTCCTATAATAGGATGTTGCTGGAATGTATGTGGATGTTGTTGGAATGGCCGCAGAGTTGCGGCAGCAGTACAGGTAGTCTGTAATCCTTTCCCCCATGCGAGTGAGTTTGCCCTACTGCACGGGGTCGAGTTATGATGTGAATATTTAATGTTAATGTTTAGAGATAACAGAACAGCTTTCGGGGGGTTTGGGTGGGTTGCCTTATCCGCCCCTTTAACAGAGTAGTCACAATTCAAATTTCCCTTGTTCCATTGTTTACAAGACATTATACATGTGGTTTATTTATAGTGCACGGAGTAATATGCAGCAAGTCTGGTCTGTCTGCTTTGGAAGAGAAACATTTGGCCAAAAGAGCAAAACACAGCCGGGAGGATGATTGGTAAGAGCACATCATAATATGCACCTTAAAGCTGTGCTCTACAGCTAGGTCCTGTTCCATGACTGCATATATAAATTTACTACTGACATTGCCATTTATATCTGGCCATTTACAGTGCACTCTTGCTCAGTGCAGCACTTGAAGCTGATTTTCCATTATGTTCAAGAGATGTTTGACCCGGTCAGGGTGACACACTTTAGTGAGGGCAGCAGTATCCTAGAGGACACTACAGACAGTGACGGAGACATTTCAGAGCGCGAGGTGAGAGGTTGAGTTTTTTGTTACTCTCTACGACATACTTTTCATGCCAGGTACTATTGTCCAGTTCAGCCCAATTTAATTTACTGCCTTGTATTATCATATATAAATTGCTGAACATCTTATCACTCAGTTTCAAACATCCCCTCAGCTGTTTTAAGCCATTTCGGTTATTCAGTACTGCTAAATGGATGTGGTGGGAAAATGAGAGCACATCAAACACAGACAGCTTTATGCATTGAGTAGTAAAGAGTAAAAGTTTATTGAGTTCTGTCCCCTGTATAACAGAGTAAAAGCACTGACGCGCAGTACGGTCCCCCTCCCCTTATACAGAGAACAGAAGAAAGAGAAAAAAAAGAAAAACGACTCCTACAGAGTATCGGCTAATTCATGTTTTGGTTAGCCTGAGCGCTGAAGGCTTCTTCTATCTCTATGGTTAGAATGGTATGTGAGCAGCTGGTGTACCTGACTCACATGCTTATCTGCAGACTGTTATGCTGTGACTATAGAAACATAAAGCAAAGTAAAATAAAGCAAAGTAAATTTCCACAACATTTCCCCCCTTTATTTTATATCACACATTATCACACTTTTATTCAGCAAATAGCACTACGATGTCTTCATGTGGATCACCAGCACCGCCCATCTTGGGGAGCAGAATGTCTTCAAAGAGCTGGGGTTGGTCATTGGCATGGCCGCTGAGCGCTGGCATGGTGAACACACTAGAAAGACGTCTGACACGCAATGACAAAAAAGGAGGTAAACACAGAAGAAGAAGAAAAAGAAGAAGAATGAGTAGCAGAATGGGCAACGCTACAGCCGCTACTGGAACTGTAGGCTGCGGAGTGAAGGCAGATCACATAAGATTCATATAATCAGTAATATTAGCGCTGAGATCTGGAATGTAAAAACAGCAGGAAGTGTTAATCATTTTGCACACTCCTCCTTCCTTCATGGTTAGGAGATTTAGTACCATTCTATGTTGAAGCACTGCTGCCCTTATCACTTGTTGTTCTATCTTTAAGGCACCTATTGCTGCTAAGGTGTCATTAACTATTTGCAGTAACTGATAAGCTAAGCCATCTTTTGCAGGCTGCTACTGTGCCACCGCCCAGGAAAAGGGACCAACCAATGGTTTCACCCGGAGTGGTCCATGGGTCCCTCAGAATTCTACCACAATAGTCTGTGCTGGTTATGTCTCTCCTCACCCTGCGTCCTTGGGCGCACTACAGCTGGATAACAACAACCAGTCCAGTTCTGTGGCAATTCACCATAGGCCACCGACCACCGACCCACATTACATTCCAATACCCCTGCAGGGTTGTCATGGAGCAATTCCACAGGGAACTGCTATTGGAGTCACTGCAAGTGCCATTGCTGTGCACCTGCACATAATCGATGCATCTGGACCAGACTTCCGGCACCTGCTGCTTCATCTGCTATACAAATATCTCACCCTTACTAGCTGCCACATGCAGCATCATTTTCGGTGGTGCGGGGTTAGTGGGACTGGGACAGTTTGAGGTCTGGTTAATAACCTGGCACATAGAGATTGTCATATTCACTTCTCCTACATCTGCGTTTTTCAGAGGGATTACAGTCCTTGGAACACTGGTGTGCTGGCACACCAGGTACTCTTGCTCGATATGTTGGGCATGCACAATGGCTGACATACACGCTGTATTTTGTTGGCATTTAGCTGCTAATCATTCTGCTTCAGTGGCGTTGGGACCCTGAAATGGTAACAAGTCTTCTCATAGTTCATGGGATTCTTCATCCATATTAATATTCAGTCTATGTTCTGACTGTGTTAGCTGTTTTCTCTACCGTCTCTACACGTCTCTTGACGGTTGCCGAGGTGTCGAAGGGTAGTCTTGCCGTTAACACCCTACTCAACACAGTTCCGACCTAGTCTGTTTGGGTGCTGCTGCTTGGAGTTGGGGCTGGTGTCGGAGCCTTCTTACG
Organism: Electrophorus electricus; assembly: GCF_041902795.1. Taxonomy (NCBI): domain Eukaryota; kingdom Metazoa; phylum Chordata; class Actinopteri; order Gymnotiformes; family Gymnotidae; genus Electrophorus; species Electrophorus electricus. Next base: position 164,022 of record NW_027658419.1, read on the forward strand.
GTGTGTGTGATGTACCCAGGTTCCTCGTCCTTCTATTTTGACAGCAGTGTGGGTTGTTAACAGGAGGTTCTAGTTGTCTCCACCTGGTGCCTTCAGTGGCGGGAGCCCCTGAATGAATTTTCCCGTAATGTGGCCTGCGGGGTAGCAGCGGTTTCCTGTATGCTTGCACAGCGGTTTTAGTTTGCAGCTGCCTTTGCTACTCTATCTGCAAAATTATTCCCCTTGCTGATTTTGGTCTTCTGTAGTCCTGTGAGCTGCACACTTAACAACTGCAATTGTCTTTGGCAGCAAAATGGCTTCTAGCAAGATGGTGATGTCTAATATATTTACCCGAGCTTGTCAGGAATTGCCTATGTTTCCATATGGCTCCAAAATCATTAACAGTTTTGTCTGCAGCTAGTTTGCATGCTTCCATCAGTGCTACTAGTTCAGCAGCCTGCGCTGAATAGGAGGATGGTAATACTTCTTTTTAAATATTTCATGATCTGGTACTACCGCGTATGCTTCCCTATTGACCCCTGTGTCGTCCCTGCATGCTGACCCATCCACATAGAGGCATAGGTCTGGGTTACTTATGGCTTCTTCAAAGAGATCAACCCCGCGGTATATATACTTCAGCTAAGACTGCTGTGCAGTCTTGTGGATCTCCATCCTCCTCCGTAGGAAGGAGTGTAGCTGGGTTCAGTGTTATACACCTTTTGACAGTTATATTAGGCATATCTAAGAGGGTGGTGTGGTATCTCAGCTACCACTGGGCTGATAAATGTGACACTCTTTGGTCCTGCAGTATTCGGTGTAATGCGTGTGGGACTAAAACAGTAAGAGGGGAGTATGCCACTATGGTTTAGGTAGCGAAATTATGGCTGTGCTCGGTTTTGAGACAGCTGTGTGTATTTCCCCCTTTAATGATATGCCCCAAGAACGTCACTTCCTCCTTACAATTCTGTAATTTTGCTCTACTAGGTCAGTTACATGTATGTTACATCTGAAATATTTCCATGAGCTTTTATGCAACATACTAAACAAAGGTTAGGAACAGGCTAAGTCAAATCAGGCTAACTCTCAGCAGGTCAAAAGTACGTTAACGTTTACACAAAGGACTTATATACGCAAACAATAACACACAATGAAGGGCAGCCGTGAAACACAAGGGAGCATGGCCACACGGATGAACACACACACACACACACACACACAAGCAAACACACACGGGGAGACCTTTGGGGGGGGGGGGGCATACCGTGACAAGAATATGTTCACACATGGTCGCTCGCTCTCTCCTCTCTCTCTCTCTCTCCTCCCCATCCTTTCAGCCTTTTGGGTTTCAATAATACCCCCAGGGCAGACAGAGCCACTATTCAAGCAATGTAATATTCTGTAATATTCTACTCTGGCTCCTCCTACCTCTGCAATGACATCCTCAGCTTTTATTTCAGTGGGTGGCGTGTGATGTCATCATGCAGCCGCATCAAATTAAGCGATTATGATGTAGTCAAAGAACAGATTTTCAAATGAACAATTTCTGTGACCCATTTTTAGACTTCAGATCACAGATAACGGGTACACTAAATTTATTATGGGTCAGTGCGGTAGTTACAATTGCAATCCAAGACGCAAGGAACATGTTCCTACTGAGAAATATGAAAAGGAAAAGCACGGGATATTTGGTAAATATGGGAAAAAGAAAAACGAAAAAACACGAGCCCAGATCCCTGCCAGAATAGAGGATGACTTCTTGGATGAACTGTGTGTGTGTGTGTGTTTGTCTGAGAGAGAGAGATCTACGTAGAAGTGTTCTAAGTATCTATACAACGCTAATAAGACATTTTCTGTTACTTTTTAAACAGATACTAGAACAAAGAATTTAATCAAGAAGGACTTCTCTACTGAGAGAACTCAATCAGCCATAGTAAGTAAAGTAGAACCAAGACAAATGATTTAAAGCCATACTGTGGCAATGGACAAAAGCCACAAAAAATGGAAAAACAGCTATGGTGAACAGTGATGCTAATTGAATGCTTGTACTTAAGTACACTGAAATATCTCTGAATATAAATTACAAATGCATTTCAACAAATGTTCGAGAAATTAATTAAAAACACTAATGTAAATGTATTTAGAATATATTTAGGACACATACATTTAGCATATGCAATCTTTGTCAGTTACAGGAAAAAAAAATACTGTTGGTGGGTTTTTTGTTTGTTTGTTTTACATTCTCCTTACTATAGAATTAACAGTCGACTGTTCGGTGACTTTGCATGCTGAGTTGTAACACTGATTATTAGTATAATTGTGGCAAGAATCAAAATCAACACTAGCTAAAATGACTGAATGCATTGGAATTTATTATTCCAATAGTACAATTTGAATGGGTCTACGGTACCTTAGTGTGTCAGGTCCTGTTATTTCTGCTGAACATTTGATGTTTGGGGGCACATTTTTACATCATTAGGCCTGCAGGCTATGTGATTACGGCTATGCGATAAAAATTGTATTTGTTTCCTTTCCAGTCCAATACAAATTATAAATTACAAATGTATCAAAATGTAATTAAAGTCATATTTCAATTAAATGTATTTAAATACTGTTCAACAATATTTCTACTCATATGTACAGGTGGAACCTAAAGATATGAATGTCAGTGAGAGGGATAAATGCATTGAGGACCTGGAAGCCGTGTTTGCTAAAGTGAGAAAGTCTGCAGTGGAGCAGAGCAATCCTAACGCTTGTTTTCCATAAATTCTCACAATGCTATGAACTATGCATTTCAAGTAGATGTAATTAAATATTGCTTAACACTGTTTCTCTTCATAGTTGGAGGTGAAATTGAATTCTTTTATAAAGATGGAATATGGTTCCTGTCAACATGATATGGGCCAACTGATTGAGGAGATGGAATCCACAGTTGCTAGAGTGAGAAAGTCTGCAATGGAGCAGAGCAATCCTAACACTTGTTTTCCATAAATACTAACAATGCAATTAAATATGCATTTCAAGTAGATGTAATTAAATATTGCTCAACACGGTATTTGTGTCTGCAGGCGGCCAAACTGTTAGGATTAGAAGCCGTACTTGCTCGGGAGGATATGGCTGCATAACCTCTGATGACAGCAATAAAGAGCATTAAAAATACTCTGACATTTTTCAGTCTAATCCCTGCCTATGTTGTCTGCAACACAGTCAATTATACCATGGATAGTAATTATATCTTTTTTTTTTTTTGTCTCACAAACATTCTGAATGTAACATTTCCTACAACTTTAAAAATACAATCACCATACTTGGCACCCACACTATTTTTTCCCTTCATGTCCACTTACATCTATGTGACTTAACAATCACAATTCATTTTTAGACAACCAATTTCCAACCTCTATATATATATCGCTCAGAATTCAACAGACACCTGACTCAAGTATTTTTATTTTAATTTCCTCCATGTTGTTTATAATAGGCCTACAGTAAGAAATCCTTTTAAAGGTGATCGCCATTTCTACCACTGTATACTGTTGAAGCATACAAGTTTTTATTCAGTGAGAGATATGTCATTTATGGGGATTAGGTACAGCGTGTTTTGTTCAGGACATTCACGACGATATATGTTCTAAATGGGATTGTAAAATAACTAGCTAGCTAGCCATGTATTTAGACAGAACCTGAATTGTGTTACATGGGGATTTTTATCCTATGTTTTTAAGGCTGCATTATGTACAGCCTAGCATAAATAAATACGCAAGAATGCAGAGCACAAATAGTCCATAGTTTATTTTCCCTTCTATATAAGCCCGCAGGTTCATAGGTGACTAGCTTTTATAATGTCATGTGTAATTTGAGCATAATGGTGGAAACTTCAAAGAACAATATGGAAAAAAAGGAGGGTTGTTTACATAATTGCCCTTGAAAAAGTTTATAAGAATTAAACTCTTGTGTACCCCTCAGACATTCTCCAGAGGGTCCCTCAAAAGCATGTTTATATTTAAGTTGCAATAAAGGACAGGACCAGCTATTCTCTTCAACTAATTCTGATATCAAGTGGAAACAAGTTGTCAGGTTCTGGTCCGCACCCAACCAGGAACGCACACACAGACACGTACACACATATCCGCACAAATCACCTACCACGACCACTGCTCGGTTCACAATCACACACTTATCAACCATCACGATCACCTGCTTCTAATTAACTCTCTCCCTATTTAAACCCCTCATGTACCATCCTCCAGTGTTTCCCATTTAGCATACTGTGGACTAAAGCTGAGCCTGTCTTCATGAGCTTCCCCACATCTGTGTTTTTAAAACTTTTTGGCAGTGCTTTGTGTGACTAATATCCTGCCTTTTTATCCCTCACCCATGTCTTGCTCAGGTGTCAATATGTCACATAACTAAATTAGTGTTCTATTATTTTCTTAGTTTGTACAAGAAGTACAAATATGTAGCTATCTAACATTTATAATGTGTATTGTTTCTTATTTTGTTAACATTAAAATGTAAAACCAAGTGAAAACATTTAAATGTAAAAACAGGTTTGACACTGCTTTGGATCTAGTGAAAATACTAGAAGCTGTCAACACCATGACCTGAGCAGTCTGCATTTAACACATAGAGAGAGAGAGACAGAGACGATGTACGACAACAACCAAAGGTATTCAGATCTTAAGGGAATCCTTTCACTTAGTCTTCAATTATGCACTCCATAGATGTCATGAGGGACAGCCTCACAAGAAAGGAGGCCTGGTGCATGGCATGCAGTGGTGCCTATCATGCGAACACAGAGAGAGACAGAGACAAGGTAGCAGACAACAACCAAACGTGTTCAACTGCTGTCAGGTCTTTCTCAGTAAACTTCAGAGAATGAAGTACAGGGCAAGCACTTGAACATGCACATGTTCTTCCCTGGATACAGACACTTTGCCTCAAAGACAGTTGCCTCACAGGTTTGTTCCAAAATGACTTCCCTTGTCCCTTATTCCCTTATGCAACAGGAATTGAAAAGAAAGGTGTGAGCAAGTACACCCTCCACTGACAAGCTCCTGTTGTTTGAGTGTGAATGGATTCTGTGACTTGAACAAGTCTGCTCCTTCTCTCATCCAATATAGAAATTGCTCACCGAACTACAATGAGTGAACAAGGTCTAATGAACTTGCTGTGAGAATGATCTCAGTAATTAACTCAAAAAGGATAGGCTCAGAAGTGATTTTTTTTTTTTTTAAGTAGGAAGGATTTTGATATTTCAAGCTTGCCAGCAGAACTAGCTAGCCTAACCTGGGATGACAGCCAATGCACAGCATCACAGCTGGGGGAAACGGATGTGAAATGTCAGTTTAATCGGCAAGGCTCAAGGCAACAGGGTCCTGTCCCTTGACTTAGGTTGATCTAGAGGTATTTCAAGAAACTTATCAAGCGCACTTTAGTGGCAAAGAACAATATTTTCACTTGAACAGGGACCACAGATTAAAAGTCTGATGCTCTACTGACTGAGCTATTCAGGAGAGAAGCAATATCAGAAACATTACAAGTGCAATGTACATGTATGCAAAGAAAATTGAGTTCATGTGTATCGCATTAAGATGTCAATCTGCCTATGGAACATAACACCTCTTACGAGGCTCGATTTTTGCTCTCAAGCTGCGATGGTTTTGTCATGTTGTCTAAGAGAAGAGGCTTTGGTCGGTGGAGTGAGTCTTTGATAACTAAGATTGTAACTAAGATTGAAACTGCTCACCGCACTACATCGAGTACACAAGGTGTAATGAACTTGCTATGAGAATGATCTCAGTAAGTAACTCAAAAAGGATAGGCTCATCATGATGCATTAGCTAACAATCGGCACTCATACACAAGTGTGAATGTTCAACATTCATTCAAGCATCTCGAGGTCACAGTCTGTAGTGTGTACAAAAGGAATCTAAAGAAAAGGTTTGAGCAAGTGCATCCTCCACTGATAAGAGATATAACTTTAGACTCCAATTGTAACATTAGAAAAAAGATGTACATACAGTCCATTTGTTTAAAATGTTCTTTGATGTGAAGCTCATATTATTTTGCCCCCACTTACGCAGAACTTGATTGTTGGAAGAATACAACAGGGGAACTTTCAGTTGTACTTCACATCACTGACACTGTGTAGACTTTAACTAATGTACAGTTGTGTAGCTTTAGAGTTGTGTACAATTGGAGCAAGTGACCTAAGCAACATGTATTGCATACACAGTTTGCCTTAACAAACCTATCACTTCATCATGGTCAGAATATTTGTTATAGATACATGTAATGCTTCAGCATTGCTACTAGTTCTAATACACTCAAACTAGTGCACCAGAGTGGGTGATGGTAATGGTACTGTTAGAAGCAAACCTATATGACTGGGGTTGGGCTTCCACACACTGTCCCTTTCTCCCAATTCACAGAGCGGAAACGACTCGTTTTCAGCCTGTTTTTTTTTTTTTTTTACACAACCAATTTCCAACCTCTATAGATATCGCTTGGAATTCAACAGGCACCTGTTGCTACTGCACCTTTAAGACGGATGTAAGATAAATGAGCTCCTTTATGATTGACTGCCCTGTATTGTGCTTCATTCAAAAGGTACTCAGAGCTGAAATGCCTGAGAAAGGCAATTTAAGTGGGTGTGCTAAACCTCTATAGGCTGAATAGGCAGAGATAGGTCAATAAAGTGTTCTTGTGACATTAGAAATACAAATTTCAAAAGGGGCATTTTTGGCAGCTTAACTGACATAGTTAAGAATTTTAACATTTAAAATATATATATTAAAAGGAGAATGTTACTTATTTCACTCTGACTGTAAAACAGTGCATATTTTGTTAAATGGGATTTCCATCCCATGTTTTTAAGGCTGCCTTATGTATAAATAAATATGCAAGAATGCAGAGCATGAATAGGTCAGTCTTCCATTCTGTATCACACACCTACCCTTGATAACACCGTGGTAACTGGAAAAAAAAACAACCCTTTTTACTCAGTTGTCAGTACTTCCAATAGACTTCACGCTAATCTCATAGAAGTCCACCCCTTTCCGTGTCCTCCGGAAACAGCACTTCCGTTGTGTTGTGACAGGATTTGTTCCTGAAGTTGTATGCGTTTTCTAAATTTGCACCACATTTCTAAAGTGTGTTACCACTTTGATGAATATGCTTTGTGTATTTGCAGCACGATGGGTTTTCCAGGACACCGTAATTTATGCATGTTTAATTCCATCTTTTATTAACGTACTAAGCCCAACTCTATAGGCTAATATTTCTAAAACCGAGATAACCATAGAAACGTCTTCATCTGTGCTTGATACTTTCACGGAAAAACGGAACTGCTGCTTGTCAAGCTTGTTTCATCAGGTTTTATATCATCGTCATGACGTGTTTGAATTGATCCCAGGCATATGCAGTCCTCATCAAAATCCATGCATGTCCTAGGCTGTGAGTAATGTTATGTGAGCATGTCCTAGGCTGTGAGCTATGTTCTCTCTCTGGTCACAGTTGGCAAATAAATTGTGCATATAGATTGTGGGGAAAACACTTGAGCACGTGTTCTCCAAAGAAGTGTCTTAATATGAGCTATCTAGCTAGTTCCAATGTCAACTGTACTCATAACACTGGGTTTCTCTCTGTGCTCAGGTGTCTTATTCGCATGCCAGTAACATGTTAGCGATATTGTAGTAGTGTGAATTTTTATGTTGCCCGTGATGAAAGGTGACAGCGAATAAAAATCCAAACATTTTTTTTGTTCAGGTCTTTTTAACGGACATAACCGACACATATTTATCTAACAAAAAAATCAGGTTCCTCTAAATGTGTGGAAGAACTGCTGTGTATATTTTTGTTTCCAGTGGCCTGAGTACCTAAAATATGTCACCATTTTAGGAAGCAGGAAAGCAGGGCTGCTTACAAACATGACATTAGTAAATGGGATATTTTCATTTATGATTTTCCCCTTTTTGTTGTTTGTTTGCTTTTTTACTTTCATTTTTTGTAGGGACTGTGATATATATTTTGTTATTTGAATGCATAATATAGCTTTGGGGCTCCCACAGACACTTGTGTATATAAACATAGGGGAGATTTTTTTCATTGATTTGTATATGTTTGTGAAGGAATGCACATAGTTCTCATGTTTGAGCCACTTTAAAGATATTTTTTGACTTGTATCAGAAAGGAATACAAGCATTTATTCATATCAACATTTTCCTTGCAGAGTCATTTCAAAGATGATGCAACAGAATAGTTTTGCTTATCTATTCTGTACTTTGTTTATTGACAGGTAATTCCACCCTCAACTTTTTAGGGTGCCTCCCCATAATTGCTCAGCTCTTCTGTGTAATAAAAGCAGGATTGGTTTGTATATCACATTGGTGTAGGTCGTTTTCACCTGTTATATAAAGAACATTCTAATGCCTTTGGGGGAGACAAACCAAATTAGTCCTTTATAATTGTAATTATATATTACTTTGCTTCATTAGAAGTTTGTGATTATTCCTGTTATTCATCAACTTAGGTACCGTGATTTACTGGGGTAGGTCAAATTAAAAGATAATTGCCTGCTTGTATTAGGTAAGGAAAGTTTTTTATGTCATAGTTTTCACTTACTATGATTGGGACAATACATCTTTTACATGAGGATGGATTTTATCAAAGCTTATATGGATCTGTATGCCATGCATAGGACGCTTATGCTTTATTTAGTTCACTAAGTACAAGCAGTTCATTTTTGTTTTAAATGTTGATGTTCCACCTGCTCCATCAGACCCTCTGCTTTGACACTATGTCCACCTGGTGTACATCAGTAAGCACAGCCTATAACAACGTATGTCTTAGCCACTTGTAATCTTCTAAGCATTAACTTTCACAACATTTTTATGACAATGTTAGTCTTTATAGTTTCCATAACTAGGTGCTTAACTGAAATCAGCTCCGGTGTTTCATGTTGATGTCTTTCATTTTTCATACATAGTAATGTATATATTTGTGACATGCTACATTTGTTACTGTTTTCACTTGAACAAGGAAAATCATACTCAAAACAGATATATAAGTGGACAGTCAGGGTGAAATAAGTAACATTCTCCTTTTAATGTTATATTTTATAAAAATATTAAAGGTCTTAAGTATGTCAGTGTTTTAGTTAGTCTTTTGGCCAATGTCTTTTTTAAAAAGAGATAAGGAGATACCAGAACAAAATAGAAAAGCAAATAATAGAGGAAGATGGCATGGGATGGAGGGATGGAAGGATGATAAAAGACAGGGGTAGTAATGGATAATTTATTCTATTCTCTCAGCTATTCTCTTTAACTAATTCTGAAGTCTGCATCTTTATTTTCTATTTGAATGTTAACTTTACGACTAGCTGATTGGGGATTTAGGAACGACACTAGCGTTGATTTTGATTCTAGCCACAGTTCTAGTAATAAGCAGTGTTACAACTCTACATGCAGTCACTGAACAGTTGACTGTTAATTCTGTAGTAAGCATAATGCAAAAAATACAACAACATATTTTGTTGTGATTGAAAAAATTACGTCCTAAATACATGCGTTGTAAATACATTGACATTAGTATTTTTAATTAATTTCTAACATTCAGAGACATTCAGAGGTGTTTCTATTAAGCCCAGAGTCAGCTAGGTCTCCACTCTCTAATTACTCAATGAACCTCAATGGTCTCCCAATCACATCTTCTCTAACAGTTAAAGATCTTGGAGTTATGGATCCCAGTCTCTCGTTCGAAGCTCACGTAAATAAATAATGTTTCTAGGACCCCCTTTCTCCACCTTAGAAACATTTCAAAGATTAGGAGCATGCTCTCCACACATAATGCAGAAAAGGTAGTCCATGCATTTATTACTTCAATATTGGACTACTGTAATCCCTTACTATCTAGCTGTGCTATTAAGTGCCTAAAGTGCCTAGCGAGTTCAAAATGCAGCAGCCATAGTTCTTAATAGAGCTAGAAAATTTGATCACATCAATCATATCTTAGCTACTTTACTTTAGCTCCCAGTAAAATTTCGTATTGATTATAAACTACTTTTAATAATTCCAAATGTGCATTAGACTTTACAGTAACCTAAGACAACCCTTTTGCATGAAGGGAACTGGTAACTATGCTCACCCTCCATAATGTGCAAAAGATATTTAAAGTGTAGGACAGTCGAAGCATTATGTGTGCGTGTGTGTGATGTTATTAACGTGACAGTAAAAGCTTACCATTTTTAAACGGGGGCTGATTGACTTTCCACTTATGCAAGACTTATGTCAAGAGTACATGTCAAAAATTAGAGACGAAATGAGGTGCTAAATGCCGCAATTAGGCATACAGCAGTCAAAGGCAATTTGGAAACACACTTAGAAAACAAAGATCATGATCTTTGATCATGATCAAACTTTCAAAAAGCTTATCAATGTGACGAGAATGTGAGGTTTAGGTTCATCTATAGTGTTACAGTATCAATGTGAAATATGGATATCGAGGTCAGCATCACGTAAGAATGTATATGTGTGAAACATCTTCGTCGCCATAAATGTTGTGTTGTTACATAATTAAGCAGTCCATCCAGTTTCATTTACTTGATTTATTAGCAACCTGTGTCCACTGTCTAACTCAAGTATTTTTATTTTAATTTCCTCCATGTTGTTTATAATAGGCCTACAGTAAGAAATCCTTTTAACTGATTAATAATTAAAAAATATCTTTCTTGACTATAAGAATATAGCTTAACCACTAGAAAGATTAAACATCCAGTGAGTGTGTATCCTGGCATGTTAATGTAAAAGGCAGCTCCTACTGGATTTGGGGAAAGATTAGTAAAAGATTTCAAGTATCTGCAAAGCAAAAAACTGCCTATTCAACAGGCATGAATGATGTGCTACCGAAGTAGTTGTTTTATTTGCATAGCCTAATTA